>NC_054711.1:28354464-28561680 GCF_016097555.1 Gigantopelta aegis
CCCATTAGGCTATTTCTCATTTCTGCCAGTGCTCCACAACTGGTGTAACAAAGGCCATGGTATGTATTATACTGTCTGTGGGATGGTGCATATAAAAGATCCCTTGCTGCTAATTGAAAAGAGTAGCCCATGAAGTGGCAACAGTGGGTTTCCTCTCTCATTATCTGTGTGGTCCGTAACCATAAATGAAACATTTCTTTCTTTACTTCGTTAGAGACATAGTCGAGACTCAAAAGGTTTTATAAGCATGGACCCTGGTCTCCACAGCCATTTCATCTAATGAAATAAGCTCAAACATTGAATGCTCTGTGATGTACAAGTTAATCTGAACCTTGTTGTTTTGTGTTTCATAAATTAACTGCAAGAGCAAGTACCATAAATGAATGAGACATTTAAATTTATTTTAAACCTGGTTTTTGATGATATGAAAGAAACAGAATAGTACATATATGTGCATTATAGGTATGGTTTATTTTACATGTCGTTTAAAAAAGTATCCAACTAGCTTTCGCTCATTGGTCAGTGTAGTGGTCATAAGAGATAAAGACACAACTTTTATCTTGTTTTGCACTCATTTATTGATAATGCACTCGCCGTTTGGGTCATTAAACTCGCTCTGTGTGAGAGCCAGTACATCAGGAAAAAGAAATGTTTTATTTAACGATGCACTCAACACATTGTATTTACAGTTATATGGCATCAGACATATGGTTAAGGACCACACAGATATTGAGAGAGGAAACCCACTGTCGCCACTTCATAAGCTCCATCCCACAGATAGGTTACTACATACCACGGCCTTTGATATACCAGTCGTGATGCACTGGCTGGATCAAGAAATAGCCCAATGGGCCCACCGACGGGTATCGATCCCATACCGACCGCACATCGTGTGAGCATTGTACCATTTTGCTAAGTCTTGCCCCCAGCCAGTACAAGGAGGCGAACCCAGTACCTACCACTACACCACCAAGACCGGTTAGTGGACACTGTAGCATGGTCTGACTGTAGTTAATAATTGGCACACTGGCCTTTACGGGTTAAAACACAACCTGTATCTTATTTGAGGTAGGGACATAGACCAGTGGTAAAGCGCACAGGCCATGATATGTGCATTGATCTAGGATCACCGGCCTCAGTGGTGCAGTGGCTAAGCCATCGGATTACAGGCTGGTAGGTACTGGGTTCGGATCCCAGTCAAGGCATGGGATTTTTAATCCAGACACTGACTCCAAACTCTGAGTGAGTGCTCCGCAAGGCTTAATGGGTAGGTGTAAACCACTTGCACCGACCAGTGATCCATAACTGGTTCAACAAAGGCCATGGTTTGTGCTATCCTGCCTGTGGGAAGCGCAAATAAAAAATCCCTTGCTGCCTGTCGAAAAAAGAGTAGCCTATGTGGCGACAGTGGGTTTCCTCTTCAAAACAGTGTCAAAATGACCATATGTTTGACGTCCAATAGCCGATGATAAGATTAAAAAAATCAATGTGCTCTAGTGGCGTCGTTAAATAAAACAAACAAAATTATCTAGGATCGATCTCCATTGGTGGGCCCATTGGACTATTTCTTGCTCCAGCCAGTGCACCATGACTGGTATATCAAAGGCTGTGGTATGTACTATCCTGTCTATGAGATGGTGCATATAAAAGATCCCTTGCTGCTAATTGAAAAATGTAGCAGGTTTCCTCACTGTGACTGTGTCAAAATTACCATATGTTTGACATCCAATAGCCGAAGATTTATAAATCAGTGTGTCCCAGTGGTGATATTGAACAAAACAAATTTTCTTTCTTTTTTAATCGCATTGGGATTTAATTTTTGACAATGTACTTTGCCATACACCTACCTGTTGGGATGTGAACCCAGTACCTACCAGCCTTTAGACCAATGACTAACCACTGTAACACCGAGGCCGAGAGGGCAGGACGTAGCTCAGTGGTACAGCGCTCGCTTGATGTGTGGTCAGTCTGGGATCGATCCTCGTTGGTGGACCCATTGGACTATTTCTCGTTCCAGCCAGTACACCACGACTGGTATATCAAAGGCCGTGGTATGTGTTATTCTATCTGTGGGATGGTGCATATAAAAGATACCTTGTTGCTAATTGAAAAGAGTAGCCCATGAAGTGGCGACAGTGGGTTTCCTATCTCAATCTCTGTGTTGTCCTTAACCATATGTCTGATGCCATATAACAGTAAAATAAAATGTGTTGAGTGCGTCGTTAAATAAAACGTTTCCTTCCTTCCGAGGCCGGTTACTGGACACTTCATGGTGTGATCTGACTATAGTTAATCAATGTTCATTTGTTTAAACTTATTTGTTCATGCTTATATCCAATTAAGGTTCAAGCACGCTATCCTGGGCACACACCTCAGCTACATGTATATCTGAGCTGTCTGTCCAGGACAGTGGGTTATAGTGGTTAGTTGATGGTGGATAGTGAGACAGAAGACAGTTTAGTGGTCTTACACCTACCCACCGAGTAGAGGCCGGTACAGGGATTCGAACCCATTACCTACCAACCTTAAATCTCATGGCTCAACCACCCAGGCTGGTCACTGGACACTGGTCTGACTGTAGTTAACCAATAGCATAATAAATTGGCAGCTGGACCTACCCATCGAGACTTCTGGGTGGAAGCTGTTACAGGGATGCGAACCCATTACCTACCAGCCTTAATTCTCATGGCTCAACCACCGAGGCCAGTCACTGGACACTGTGGTCTGACTGTAGTTAACCAATAGCATAATAAATTGGCAGCTGGACCTACCCATCGAGTCTTCTGGGTGGAAGCTGTTACAGGGATGCGAACCCATTACCTACCAGCCTTAAGCCTTGTGGCTTAATCTCTGTGGTTTGGTCTGACTGTAGTTAATCAATGGCACATTGGCAGCTGGACCTACCCATTGAGTCTTCTGGGTGGAAGCCGTTACAGGGATGCGAACCCATTACCTACCAGCCTTAAGCCTTGTGGCTTAATCTCTGTGGTTTGGTCTGACTGTAGTTAATCAATGGCACATTGGCAGCTGGACCTACCCATTGAGTCTTCTGGGTGGAAGCCGTTACAGGGATGCGAACCCATTACCTACTAGACTTAATTCTAATGGCTCAACCACCCAGGCTGGTCACTGGACACTGTGGTTTGGTCTGGTTGTAGTTAATCAATGGCACATTGGCAGCTGGATCATCTGGCCAGATCAGTGCCGACTTAATGACTTGGTCTCCTGTAAACAATGGGTGAACCACCTCCGTTAGCAGTCGGTCCATCCCGTTAAATGGTCTTCTCTCTCTACAGGTGGAAACACTACCTTTATCTTAGTTTTCACTCATTTAGTGATACCACCTGCATTCTGGTCGTGTCTTCAAGCCTGTTTGTTGTTCTCCACTCTCAACAGGTAAAACATATTTATCTTATTGTATTTGTACCTGTAGACCTGTGAGAAAACAGTTTTATCTCATTGTAACTAATTAGTGATAGGACATTGTGCCTGTATCCTGTTGTTATGAGTCAACAGGTAAAACACTTTCATCTTCAACAGGTAAAACACTTTTATCTTATTGTAATTAATGTATTAGTAGATTTTTGTACCTGTCTTCTATTGTTCTCAGTCAACAGGTAAAACACTTTCATCTTCAACAGGTAAAACACTTTCATTTCCAACAGGTAAAACACTTGATCTTATTGTAATTAATGTATTAATACATTTTTGTACCTGTCTTCTATTGTTCTCAGTCAACAGGTAAAACACTTTTATCTTATTGTAATTAATGTATTAGTAGTACTTTGTACCTATCTTCTATTCTTCTCAGTCAACAGGTAAAACAATTTTATCTTCAACAGGTAAAACACTTTTATCTTATTGTAATTAATGTATTAGTAGTACTTTGTACCGGTCTTCTGTTCTTCTCAGTCAACAGGTAAAACAATTTTATCTTCAACACATAAAAGACTTTTATCTTATTGTAATTAATACATTAAAACTTTATACCTGTATTGTTACTATTCTAGTAGCTGTATACACTCTTGTCCGTTTGTCTTTACTACACAGGTAAAACACTTACCTTAATGTAAATATTGTGTTAGTAGTAAATTGTACCTATTTTCTATTGTTCTTCAGTCAACAGGTGAAAAAACAACAACTTTATTTTATTGTAAACTAATGTATTGTTAGCACCTGTATTCTAACAGTGTACACAAACTTTTCAGTGCTACTCTATTTCACAGGTAAACAAATTGTTTATTTTATTTTATACTAATTCTGTATTTTATTGGGGATAAGCCTATACAATGTTTTATTATCCACATGCTTCAATATAACCGAGTTAATAAAAACCATATGAAACATGCGCGTAATAACAAATGTAATGATGTAATTTTGGGAAGCGACATCATAACATGACATACCAGTCCTAGCTTGATTCAGTTCAATTCTTTATTCACTCAGACCATATACATGGTACAGGAGGTAATATAATAATATAATATTTACAAAGTGGACAACAAAGTGGAAGTACAAAGCTCACACTATGCTTGTGAAATATGACGTCATTTTGGGAAGCAACGTCATTTCTCGTTCTAGCCAGTGCACCACGACTGGTACATCAAAGGCTGTGGTATGTGCTTTCCTGTCTGTGGGATGGTGCATATAAAACATCCCTTGTTACTAATGGGAAAATATAGCAGGTTTCCTATCTAAGACTATGTCAGAGTTACCAAATATCTGGCATTCAATATCCGGTTATTAAACAAAACAAACAAACAAGCAAACTGATAAGATTGAAAAAATGAGTGTGATTTATTCATAATTATGATATATGTTTCTAAGGCCAATGAATATTGCAATGCATCATTATTAAATTAATTTATTAGAACAGTCATAATTACAAAACTGTTTACACATCAAATTGGGAATGTTCAGTGCCATTTGCATTTGGGAAAGGGTTATGTTCATACAGTACTGCAGAATCCCTGGATAACTCTGTGACATAACAAGCTGTATGTCATATTCCTGACATATGTTCTCAATGTGACTTAGCAATGTTGACTGGTATGCATAGGAAGTTCATGGGTAATTTGTAAGAAGGTTTATGATTGGTTACAGTCCTGTCAGAATACACAGACCATCATGGCTGCCAATACAATCAAGATATGGCCTCAGATTACAGTTATCTGCCCATTTGGTTGTCCAAAATCCAGACATTTGACCGCGCAAGTAGTCTGCTGTTTGACTGTGATTATTTCATGGCAGACAGCTATGAAGCAGCAAATATTTTACTGAAGTAACATGGGAGAGCATGTAGTTTGTAAACATGTGTAACTTGTTGACATTGAAGACTTGTTTGTGGTAATTCCGGCCCATGCAAAAGTAGTGCTTTTTGTGTAAAATGGGTGTACTCCGGCCTGGTTTAGAGGGTGTGTCTGTTTAAACCAATATGCTGGGAGAAAGAGCTGGACAACAGGGGTTGTCCTTTTCAGAGTATGTGTCCCCCGGGCAGGCAAAGGTACATACAAAAATCCACGGGCCTGCTGATATTAATAAAAATGTTATAGCCACTAAGGCTATATAGAAACATATAGCGAAATTAATTGTGGTCTGAGGCCATATCTGTCTTTATTTGCCAGTGGGGATAGGATCTAGCCTAGTGATAAAGCATCTGCTTGATGCACTGTCGGTCTGGGATCAATCCAAGGTGATGGGCCCATTGCACACCACTGGAGCACAATGATTTTTTTTAATCATCGGCTATTGTGTGTCAAACATTTGGTAATTCTGACATATAGTCTTAGAGAGGAAACCCGCTACATCTTTCCATTAGTAGCAAGGAATCTTTTATATGCACCATCCCACAGACAGGATAGCACATACCACAGCCTTTGATGTACCAGTCGTGGTGCACTGGCTGGAACAAAAAATAGCCCAGTGGGCCCACCGATGGGGATTGATCTTAGAGTGACTGTGCATCAAGCAAGATCCTTACCACTGTGCTCTGTCCCAAAATAAATAGTCAAACACCATCCACACTAATATAAATACAATATCTGTTTCGACCCTTTCTGTCAGTTTCCTCCAACTTTGTCCACATCATCGCCCACCTGTCAGTTGGCCAATTGGGCTATTTTTCGTCCCAGCCAATCCACCACTGCTGGTATATCAAAGGCTGTGGTATGTGCAGTCCTGTCTATGTGATGGTGCACATAAAAGATTCCTTGGTACCAATGGAAAAATGTAGATGGTTACCTCTCTAAGACTATATGTCCGAATTACCAAATGTTTGACATCCAGTAGCCGATGATTAATAAACCAATGTGCTCTAGTGGTGTTGTTAAACAAAACAAACACTTTTTGTTCAGCATGCATTCCTTTTTGTTATTGTGGTGGGAAAAGAAATATCGTGAAATACTAAGGATGTTGAACAGGGGGAAGTGAAGAATTCTAAGGGGGGGGGGGGGGGGAGAGGAATTTGATGGACAAAATCCACAAAATTCTCTATTACCTGCTAAGAATAAACACTACGGCAGATGAATGGACACTGATAGAGCACTACAATTTCTTATCAGAGGAAATCAGACTCACTTGGCCATAAAGCAGTCAGTCCTAGATATTCTGATATCTTTTTTTTAATGGCAAATTTACCATACAGGATTTTGATTATTCCAAAGAGGAATTTGTAAGCTGAAATTTGTTTTGGATGGAAATTTTTTACACTTGTTTTGTTGGGGAGGATTTAACATATTTATTTTGTTTTGCAAGGGTAGGATTTAATCATTGTGTTGGAGGCTTAAAGGAATGTTTAAAGTCTGTGGTATGTGCTATCTTGTCTGTGGTAAAGTGCATATAAAAGATTCCTTGCTGCTAATGGAAAAATGTAGCAGGTTTCATCTGATGACCATGAGTCAAAATTATCAAATGTTTGACATCCAATAGCCGATGATTAATAAATCAATGTGCTCTAGTGGTGTTGTTAAACGTCCAATAGCCGATGATTAATTAATCAATGTGCTCTAGTGGTGTTATTACACAAAACAAACTTTTAACTTTTTTATTGTTCCATCTATCATATAATTTATCTCATGCTGATTACACAATGTGCTGGGGGTGTTATTACGCAAACTATTGTAATTTGTCTTTAGTTTAATTACTCCGTAACGTCATCTACCAGTAACCATAGAATGTACTGGCCTCGGTGGCGTCGTGGTTAGACCATGGGTCTACAGGCTGGTAGGTACTGGGTTTGGATCCCAGTCAAGGCATGGGATTTTTAATCCAGATACTGACTCCAAACCCTGAGTGAGTGCTCCGCAAGGCTCAGTGGGTAGGTGTAAACCACTTGCACTGACCAGTGATCCATAACTGGTTCAACGAAGGCCATGGTTTGTGCTATCCTGCCTGTGGGAAGCACAAATAAAAGATCCCTTGCTACTAATTGGAAAGAGTAGCCCATGTAGTGTCGACAGTGGGTTTCCTCTCAAAATCTGTGTGGTCCTTAACCATATGTCTGTTGCCATATAACTGTAAATAAAATGTGTTGAGTGCGTCGTTAAATAAAACATTTCTTTCTTTCCACAGAATGTTTAAAGTTAACATCTAATCAATTAAACAATGTACTGGGGTGTTATTAATCAACAGAAATAAGCAAATTGTGTTCACTAGTCCACCCACCAAACAAGTACCTCTACATTTTCACCTATATTTTCACTAATAAATTGTTTGTTTTTGTGTTAACATGCAACACCACTAGAGCACATTGATTTATTAATCATTGGCTACTGAATACCAAACATTTGGTGATAGAGTGGAAACCTGCTACAGTTTCCCATTAGGAGCAAGGGATCTTTTATATGCACCATCCCTTAGACATGACAGCACATACCACAGACTTTGATATACCAGTTGTGGTGATATTTAAAAAAAAAAATGTTTTTTTGATTTCTCAGAATGAAACAGCATTATAAACTTTTACTTGTCCACTGGACAACCATTGAAGTACAGTTTGCTTGTCCGGCCAGATTTTCACTTGAAAGGACAAACAGATGTGTGCTTATTTTGATGGTTTTTACTATACAAACACCTGTAATTTACCTGTAATTTACTCTTTATCATGAACCATCAATTGCTCCATCTAACTGGACACACACGTCACCTAATCTCGCGGGCTCTACCTGCTGTCTGGGACAGTTTATCTAGTAACTGTATCTGTCTGTCTCACCTGCATTCACCTGCGCTCACCTGAAATTCTAACACCTGCTTGTGACAATTTCCCTTCCATGTATCGTTATCCTGATTTTATCTACCGTGTCCCACAAGATCTGACAGCGAGTGGAACTTAACAAGGGGTCAGCAGTAGACAGTGTTTTAAAGATGTGATTGCGAGTAACATGTAACGAGGAGTTATCAGTACTGTGTACTTTTAAGATGTGACAGTGAGTGGTAAAACATCTGATTGCGAGTGGGGAGATGGATACACCAAGAGGCTTAATGAGTACTGTGTGCTGTTTCTATGAGCACCTACTTATGGATTCCGATAAAGTTTTTCTCTGTTGACCAAAGGATAAATAAAGTGTTCACGATGTATTACTTGGTTTCCAGTGACGGTGTCAAGCCTGTGACTGTAATTCAAAGAAGCTGTTACTATAGAAACAGTAAGTTGCAAAATTGTAGTGACCTTTTTTTTTTCTTTTTTTTTTTTTTTTAGTAGTGTTTATTCCTTCTGATTTGTTACTTTATTATTGACATGGACAGTTGTATAATATAATTCCGCATATTTTATTTATTTATTCATTTTATTTTTCAATTATTATTTTATACACGTACTAGCAGGTAATATGCATGGTCAGACGTCACTGTGATGTAACACAGGTATTTCAGAATTCAGCCCCTTAGTGACTCATAGCAGGTGTTTGTGTGTAGGAATTTTAGTACGGGGGGTGGGGGGGGTCTAGACTGGCAAGTGAAGTTTATAGGACGGTTGAGACATGCTCCTTGGAAAATATATTGAAAAAAAAATCTTGAGAAGGGGGGATTTGACCCCTAAAACTCCCACCCCTGTACACGTGCCTGCATTGTGTTTTTCCCATTTTAAATGTTACTCCACTGTCAAAGTCAGTTGTTACCTATATTTTAAGTGTTATAAACTTGATTGGAATCTATTCTTAGTTGAATGCTGCATTGGAAACCTTGTGAAAATTAAATGCTCATTTAGATGTCTCTAATAATTTAAGTAAAGGAGGGACAGCACATGGCGTAGTGGTAAAGTGCTTGCCTCATGCATGGTCGGTCTGGGATTGATACCCGTTGGTGGGTCTTTTGGGCTATTTCTTGTTTCAGCCGGTGTGGTATGGACTATCCTGTCTGTGGAAAAACATGCATATAAAATTAAAAGACACCTTGGTGCTATTTGGTAAAAGTAGACATGGTCAAATCATCTAGTTTAAGTAAAATTTATTTGCAAATCTCTGTCAAATCATCTAGTGTAAGTAAAATTTATTTGCAAATCTCTGTCAAATCATCTAGTGTAAGTAAGTTTTATTTGCAAATCTCTGTCAAATCAACTAATGAAAGTAAAATTTTATTTGCAAATCTCTGTCAAATCATCTACTGAAAGTAAAATTTTATTTGCAAATCTCTGTCAAATCAACAAGAGAAAATAAATTTTATTTGCAAATCTGTCAACTGAACTAGTCGGTGTACATTTTTATTTGCAAATCCCTATCAAATGAACTAGTGAAAATAAATTTTATTCACATATCGCAGTCAACTGAACTAGTCAATATAAATTTTATTCACAAATCTCAGGCAATTGAACTAGTCAATGTAAATTTTATTTGCAAATCTGTCAAATCATCTAGAGAAAGTAAAATTTTATTTGCAAATCTCTGTCAAATCATCTAGAGAAAGTAACATTTTATTTGAAAATCGTTGTCAAATCATCTAATGAAAGTAAAATTTTATTTGCAAATCTTGCAGTCAAATCAACTAGTGAAAGTAAATTTATTTGTAAATCTCAGTCAAATCAAGTAGTCAGAGTGCCTCGAGGAAGAACAAACATAACAAGGGGTGTGACATTCTTCACGGGCGACAGAAATGTTAGCACAGGCCACATTACGTTTGCATTGCACAGAATCACAGTTTGTTTCTGATTGGCTGGGAGTTGGTGGGTGGATTAGTGAAATGTACTGACAGATATATCAGAATTAATTCAGAAACATGTACATGTCCTCATTTCCCTCCAATACTATGTATTAGAAGGTTTAATAAAGATTTACAGAGGTGGTAAACAAGCAAGACTAGAGAAAAAAGAAAGAAAGGAATGTTGATTTATTAGGATGTAGCTCAATGGTAGAGCTCTCTTTGAGGTGTGATAGATTGTGGGATCTATTGCCCTCAGGGGACCTGTTGATTTTTATCACATCCCAACAACTGACCAACAACTGATACACCATCATAAGCATCGGAAACGAGAGTGGGGGGGTGGGGGGGAGGGACTAGCCCCCTAACTCTGAAACTGGGGGGCCACAATATGAACTCACTTTTAATAAGTGCCCCCCCCCCCCCCAAGTTGCTGCCATCTTCCAACGCCTATGATATATCATGGTATATGCTGTCTTGTCTATGCAAAAGTGCATTAAAAATTCCCCTGCAGCTTTTTAGGTGGATTAATTATCTTGTGTGGCAGTAGGTGAAAGAAAATGTTTGTTTTGTTTAACGACACCACTAGAGCACATTGATTTATTAATCATCGGCTAATGGATGTCATACATTGGGTAATTATGACACAGCTACATTGTTCCATTAATAGCATGGGATCTTTTATATGCATCATCCCACAGACAGGATAGCACATACCACATCCTTTGATACATCAGTCATGCACTGGCTGGAACAAGAAATAGCCCATTGGGCCCACTGATGGAGATCGATCCTAGACCAACAGCACATCAGGTGAGCGCTTTACCACTGGGCTACGTCCCTCCACCTAGGCGAAAAAAAAGAAAGCAATGGATTATTTAATGACACACTTGACATATTTTATATATGTTTATATATCCTCAGATGTATGGTTAAAGACCACACACAATTAGAGAGGAAACCCGCTGCCACCACTCCATGGGCTACTCTTTTTGATTAGCAGCAAGGGATCTTTTATATACATCATTCCATAGACAGGACAGTATATACCACAGCCTTTGTTGTGGATCACTGGCTGGAACAAGAAATAACCCAGTGGGCCACCGATGAGTATTGATCATAAACCTATTGCACATCAAGTGGGTGCTCTACCACTGGGCTATGGTATGTGCTGTCCTGTCTATGGCAAAGTGTATATAAAAGATTCTTTTCAGTAGTTTGGTAGTATGTTGTTACAGCTAGTTTTCTCTCTCACTCTCTAGACCAAATGTCAAAATAACCAAATAGCTATAATATAAGTCAAAATGTCAAAATGTATTGACATGTCATTAAACAAATTTGTTATTTATTTTTTATTATTATTATTTTTTTAAATTCCATTGCCCTTTCCTTTCTCTCCTTTGAATTCCATCTCATTTCTTCGTGATCTGGCAACTCCTCCCATCTTTCAACTTCTTTTGCTGTCCACCTCCAAATCCCAGTCCTTGTCTCTCCAACCGCGACAGGTGCTTGTCTCTTGTGGCTATCTGTGCCACACACCTGTCATTCCCCATCAGCTTTTAGCTGTGGGCTTAAACCAAATTAATATACAGTGAAACCCATCAAAACTGGACCCTCTGTAAACTGGATTTCCATCAAAACTGGACCCTCTGTAAACTGGATTTCCATCAAAACTGGACCCTCTGTAAACTGGATTTTCATCAAAACTGGACCCTCTGTAAACTGGATTTCCATCAAAACTGGACCCTCTGTAAACTGGATTTCCATCAAAACTGGACCCTCTGTAAACTGGATTTTCATCAAAACCAAACATCTTTCACAAATTTCTCTTTTTAAATATTAGTACAGCACCGAATCTCGCTAAACTGGACACCCGTTACAACAGGACTTTTTAATTGGTCCCACATGTTTTTGAATTTTTATATCGATGTTGTTCATCACTTCCATTTTTTGCATTTACCATAGTTTGACACACAATAAGTGATGTATTTTTCATGCTGGGGTGTCGTTAAACATTCATTCATTCACCGTGCTGGGGTGTCGTTAAACATTCATTCATTCACCGTGCTGGGGTGTCGTTAAACATTCATTCATTCACCAAGCTGGGGTGTTGTTAAACATTCATTCATTCGTCATGCTGGGGTGTCATTAAACATTCATTCATTCGTAGTGCTGGGGTGTCGTTAAATGTTCATTAATTTGTCATGCTGGGGTGTCATTAAACTTTCATTCATTCGTAGTGCTGGGGTGTCATTAAATGTTCATTCATTTGTCATGCTGGGGTGTCATTAAACATTCATTCATTCGTCGTGCTGGAGTGTCATTAAACATTCATTCATTCACCATGCTGGGGTGTTATTAAACATTCATTCATTCATCATGCTGGTGTGTCATTAAACATTCATTTATTCATTCATCGTACTGGGGTGTCATTAAATATTCATTCATTCGTCATGCTGGGGTGTCATTAAACTTTCATTCATTCGTAGTGCTGGGGTGTCATTAAACATTCATTCATTTGTCGTGCTGTGGTGTCATTAAACATTCATTTATTCATTGTGCTGGGGTGTCGTTAAACATTCATTCATTTGTCATGCTGGGGTGTCGTTAAACATTCATTCATTTGTCATGCTGGGGTGTCGTTAAACATTCATTCATTTGTCATGCTGAGGTGTCATTAAACATTCATTCATTCATTCATTCATTCATTCATTATGCTGGGGTGTCGTTAAATATTCATTCATTCGTCGTGCTGGGTTGTCGTTAGACATTCATTCATTCCTTGTGCTGGGGTGTCGTTAGACATTTGTTCATTCATCGTGCTGGGGTGTCGTTAAACATTCATTCATTCGTCATGATGGGGTGTCGTTAAATATTCATTCATTCGTCGTGCTGGGGTGTCGTTATTCATTCATTCATTCACCATGGGTGTTCGGTTCAGAAAAATTCCACAGTGTATTTAATTTCTTTCCTTTTTGATTCAGAATGTGCTGAGGTTTATCAGCAGTGCTTTATCTGCATTCAGATGACGCTTGTTTTAGCTGCAATATGTTCTACCTTTGTCATTGGGTCTGGGACAAAAAATTAAAAGTTCAGTCATTTGTTTTGTTTATCCCCTTGAAATATACTAAACAGACTGAGTGAACTGGTTTTTGTCTCCACCTCGTTGTTTACTTGTTGATTTGTTTTGTTTATTATTTATTATTACAAACAAAGCTGTCCAGTGATATAACTATTAGTAGTGGAGGGAAAGATGAGCAGGGCGGCACAGTGTAACAAATAGTGGTATGGCTCGATGTTGCCACTCTCTTCTTTTAATTTCACAAATATAACCCATATATATATATATATATATATAAAATATACGGTCTTTGTTTGTGTTGTTTGTTTGGGGGTTTTTTGGAGGGGAGGACAAACCCTTGTTCTATGATACACCATGGTATATGCTGTCTTGTCTATGAAATGTTTTTGCAGCTATTTAGGTCGATTAATTATCTTCTGTGGCAGTAGGTGAAAGAAAACATTTGTTTTGTTTAACAACACCACTAGAGCACATTGATTTATTAATCATCAGCTAATGGATGTCAAACTTTTGGTAACTCTAACATATAGTGTTAGAGAGAAAACCTGCTACATTTTTCCATTAGTAGCAAGGGATCTTTTATATGCACCATCCCACAGAGAGGATAGCACATACCACGGAATTTGATATACCAGTCTGTGTGCACTGGCTGTTACGAGAAATAGCCCAATGGGCCCACTGTTGGGGATTGAACGCAAACTGACTGCATATCAAGCAAGTGTTCTACCACTGGGCTACGTCCTGCAGTGACTAATATAGGGTCTTCATTTGTTTTTTGTTTGTTGCTTTTTTGGAAAGGACCAGCCTCGGTGGCGTCGTGGTTAGGCCATCGGTCAACAGGCTGGTAGGTACTGGGTTCGGATCCCAGTCAAGGCATGGGATTTTTAATCCAGATACCGACTCCAAACCATGAGTGAGTGCTCCGCAAGGCTCAATGGGTAGGTGTAAACCACTTGCACCGACCAGTGATCCATAACTGGTTCAACAAAGACCATGGTTTGTGTTATCCTGCCTGTGGGAAGCGCAAATAAAAGATCCCTTGCTGCTAATCGGAAAGAGTAGCCCCTGTAGTGGCGACAGCGGGTTTCCTCTCAATATCTGTGTGGTCCTTAACCATATGTCTGATGCCATATAACTGTAAATAAAATGTGTTGAGTGCGTCGTTAAATAAAACATTTCTTTCTTTCTTTCTTTTTGGGAAGGACAACTCCTTGTCCTATAATTATGGCTCTGAAAGAATTAGTTACATTACACTCTCTAGGTCTAGATCTAACTCAGTTGAAGAAACACTCACCCGAGGTTCTCGTGTCGAGTGATTGAGTCCTCTTGGTGGACTCATTCTTGGAATGGGTCTTCCCCCCCCCCCCCCCCCCATCTCGTATCAAAGCCATGACTGAGTGTGTTTTACTTTATGAATAAAAATGAAACATTGTATTAAAAACATTATCAAACAATAGACAAACACCAACTACACACTACACTCCTCCATTACATGATTAATGACACCCAGTAGCCGATGTGTATTTTTGTGCTGGGGGGTCGTTAAACATTCATTCAGTCATAGGGGGCCAGGCGTAGCTCAGCGGTACAACCTGATGTACAATCGATCTAGGATCGATTCCCATTGGTGGACCAGTTGGGCTATTTCTCATTCCAGCCAGTGCTCCACAGCTGGTATAGCAAAGGTCGTGGTTATGTGCTATCCTGTCTGTGGGATGTCGCATATAAAAGATCCCTTGCTGCTAATCGAAAAGAGTATGCCATGAAGTGGCGACAGCAGGTTTCATCTCTCAATATGTGTATGGTCCTCAACTATATGTCCTATGCCATATAACTGTAAATAAAATGTGTTGAGTGCATCATTAAAGGGACATTCCTGAGTTTGCTGCATTGTAAGATATTTCCGACTAATAAAATATTTCTATGATTAAACTTACATATTAAATATATTTTCTTGTTTAGAATATCAGTTTCTGTATATTCAATGTGTTTCTGGTCGTCTTAATATTTGTAAGAAGCCCAAACTGGATTTTGTCTTCAAATAATTTTGTACGTATGAAAAAAAACAATATTTTAGGAAAAAAACTAAATTTAACCTAGTACAAATATTAGAACGATCAGAAACACGTTTAACATACAGCCACCAATATTTTATGCAGAAAAATATATTTCATATGTAATTACAATCGTTAAAAAGTCTCTGTTAGTCGATAACATTTTAAAAAGTGCAGCAAACTCAGGAATGTTCCTTTAAAGAAAACATTTCCTTCATTCATCGATCCCTTGATACCCTCTCCCCACTACAGCTTTATACACTTATTGAATGGCTTTTTTTTATTTGTGACATTAATAAAGAATTCTTCATACTACAAACCCACCCACAAAATAACCTGTGGAAAACATACAGGAGGGGTTTGATTCTCTTTGGCACACACCTTAATCTGCAGGTTATTTTTTTAATATTTTATAACATGCTGAACGTGATAACAACATGTACTCGTATATTAATGAGATACTTGTTAGTTGCACTGAACTGTTTCAGGCTGGAAAGCTTCCAAACATCTCTATATTTAAAGATTTGTATTTACCATGCAATAAATACCTGGAGAGTTACAGATACTGGCACATACAAGTATAATAATTAGTATATGTAATGGTCCTCAGTAACTCATTGTAACAGTAGCAGAAGTTACAGATACTGGCACATACAAGTATAATAATTAGTATATGTAATCATCTAATGGTCCTCAGTAACTCATTGTAATAGTAGCAGAAGTTACAGATACTGGCACATACAAGTATAATAATTAGTATATGTAATGGTCCTCAGTAACACATTGTAATAGTAGCAGAAGTTACAGATACTGGTACATATAATAATTAGGGGCCGTCCATAATTTTCAACATTTCACGAGCGTACAAACCATACACATTTGACCACCCCCCTCCCACCCCTAAAAGTGTACATCCCCAAATGAAAAATGTATGCTCGTGAAAATGTTGAAAATTATGTACGACCCCTTAGTATATGTAGCAGTACTCGGTAACACATTGTAACAGTAGTAGAAGCTACAGATACTGGTACATGTAATAATTAGTATATGTAACGGTACTCAGTAACACATTGTAACAGTAGTAGAAGCTACCGATACTGGTACATGTAATAATTAGTATATGTAACAGTACTCAGTAACACATTGTAACAGTAGTAGAAGCTACCGATACTGGTACATGTAATAATTAGTATATGTAACAGTACTCGGTAACACATTGTAACAGTAGTAGAAGCTACCGATACTGGTACATGTAATAATTAGTATATGTAACGGTACTCGGTAACACATTGTAACAGTAGTAGAAGCTACCGATACTGGTACATGTAATAATTAGTATATGTAACGGTACTCGGTAACACATTGTAACAGTAGCAGAAGCTACCGATACTGGTACATGTAATAATTAGTATATGTAACGGTACTCGGTAACACATTGTAACAGTAGCAGAAGCTACCGATACTGGTACATGTAATAATTAGTATATGTAACGGTACTCAGTAAGACATTGTAACAATAGCAGAAGATACAGGTACTGGTACATGTAATAATTAGTATATTTAACGGTACTCAGTAACACATTGTAACAGTAGCAGAAGTTACAGATACTGGTACATGTAATAATTAATATATTTAACGGTACTCAGTAACACATTGTAACAGTAGCAGAAGTTACAGATACTGGTACATGTAATAATTAGTATATGTAACGGTACACAGTAACACACTGTAACAGTAGCAGAAGTTACAGATACTAGTACATGTAATAATTAGTATGTAACGGTACTCAGTAACACATTGTAACAGTAGCAGAAGCTACAGATACTGGTACATGTAATAATTAGTATATGTAACGGTACTCAGTAACACACTGTAACAGTAGCAGAAGATACAGATACTGGTACATATAATAATTAGTATGTAACGGTACTCAGTAACACATTGTAACAGTAGTAGAAGCTACAGATACTGGTACATGTAATAATTAGTATATGTAACGGTACTCAGTAACACACTGTAACAATAGCAGAAGATACAAATACTGGTACATGTAATAATTAGTATATGTAACGGTACTCAGTAACACACTGTATCAGTAGCAGAAGCTACAGATACTGGTACATGTAATAATTAGTATATGTAACGGTACTCAGTAACACACTGTAACAGTAGCAGAAGATACAGATACTGGTGTATGTACCTATAATACTGTGTACTTTTCAGCATATACGCCTGTACATGGGGGAGGGATGTAATGATCAAATGTACAAAACGTGTATATGGGGGAGGGGAGGAGGAGTAAAAAATCCCAGATTTTGTGCATTGTCCTTTATGGATAACCCCTAATAATACCACTGGTTGATTTAGGAGGAGGTGTATACAGTACAGGTGTGGATTTTGTCTGGAGGTCCAAGGAGCTGGTCCCCTCTCTACTTTTGATCCAGTAATTAAATTTTACTTTGTATAAGATGAGGAATCTTGTTATCAATGCCACCGAAACACATTAGAAACTGTTCACCACTTGGAGCAGGACACATCCCAGTGGTAAAGCACTCGCTTGATGTGCAGTTGGTCTGCAATCGATCCCCATCGAATGGGTTATTTCTCGTCCCAGCCAGTGCACCATGACTGGTATATCAAAGGCCATGGTATGTGCTATCCTGTCTGGTGGATGATGCATATAAAAGATCCTTTGCTGCTAATTAAAAAGACTAGCCTATGAAGTGGCGACAGCAGATTTCCACTCTCAATATCTGTGTGCCTTAACCATATGTTCGATGCCATATAACCATAAATGAATTTCCTCTCTGAGACTGTGTCAGAATGACCAAATGTTTGACATCGAATAGCCAATGATCATTAAATCAATGTGCTCTAGTGGTGTCATTAAACAAAACAAACTTTAAACTGTTCACTTATTTTTGTGGAACATTCTATACTACTACCACAACAGTGAAACCCTTTAAAACCGGACCCTCTATAAACCAGACACCTCTATAAACTGGACTTACCTCAAAACCAGACATGTTTCATGTCCCTTTTTAAATACCAGTACAGAACAGAACCTCTATAAACCAGACACCTCTATAAACTGGACTTACCTCAAAACCAGACATGTTTCATGTCCCTTTTTAAATACCAGTACCGAACAAAACCTCTATAAACCAGACACCTCTATAAACCAGACACCTCTACAAACTGGACTTCCCTCAAATCCAGACATTTTTCATGTCCCTTTTTAAATACCAGTACAGAACAGAACCTCTATAAACCAGACACCTCTATAAACCAGACACCTCTTTAAACCAGACACCTTTATAAACTGGACTTACCTCAAAACCAGACATTTTTCATGTCCCTTTTTAAATACCAGTACAGAACAGAACCTCTATAAACCAGACACCTCTATAAACCAGACAACCCTTAAAACCAATTTTTTTTATGTGGTCCCATGGGTGTTCAGTTTAGAAGGGTTTCTCTGTACTACTAAACAGCATTAACCTTCTGAGTACTGCAGGCGAGATATCTTGCCCGATGTCACGACAGTCGACATACTGTACACTGTATACAGTGCATTCCCCAATTCATATTTCGTATTTAATACTAATCTTCCATGATATATAGCACTGGCTTAGTCAAAGGGGGGACCATGGGGGCCCCATCCCTAATCACACCTCTTGTTTTCCCCCCATATTATATATTTTCCTATCACCACATAACATGACACATAGACAATATGATTGCAACCCTCCCCCCCCCCCCCCCCCCCCCCCCCGCCATAAAATCCTGCTATGCCAGTAATACATAGTAACAGACAATAACACATTACATATAATGTACACAGTATATGCGGAACTCTTCAAGGGGAGATATGTAAATGGTTGTTTACCATCTGCTGGTTTATTCCACTGGCATGGTAACAGGAATGAGCTGGTCGAGAAATGAGGAAATTCGGTAAGAATGTAAACAACGTGCTACATCGCACCTTCGAGTGACGGGGAAACTCTTTTACTTGATCAACGCAAATATCTCATCAGAATCATCAATATCTTTGTTTTTTCTTTCTTTCTTTTCCTGTTCTTCTTTTTCAAAAAACAAAATCAACTCAAATATCTATTCAGATATGAAGTCAACAACAAGAATATCCTATTTTTCCTTTCTTTCTTTTTCCGTTTTTCTTTTTAAAAACCCCAAAATCAACTCAAATATCTATTCAGATGAAGTCAACAACAAGAATACCTTTTTTTTCCTGTTTTTTCCTTTTCTGTTTTTCTTTTGAAAAAAACCCCTAAGATCAACTCAATTATCTATACAGATGAAGTCAACAACAAGAATATCCCATTTTTCCTTTCTTTTTCTGTTTTTCTTTTGGAAAAAAAGCTAAGATAAACTGAAATATCTGTTTAGATGTGAAGTCAACAACAACAATCTTTTTTTCCTTTCTTTCTTTCTTTTTCTTTCTTTTTAAAAAAAAATTCTATGCAACAACAAAATATTTTATTACCCAATGATATGGTATATCAACAATATGTTTTCAGTTTTCTTTCTTTTTTTCACCGGCCTCGGTGGCGTCGTGGTTAGGCCATTGGTCTACAGGCTGGTAGGTACTGGGTTCGGATCCCAGTCAAGGCATGGGATTTTTAATCCAGATACCGACTCCAAACCCTGAGTGAGTGCTCCGCAAGGCTCAATGGGTATGTGTAAACCACTTGCACTGACCAGTGATCCATAACTGGTTCAACAAAGGCCATGGTTTGTGCTATGCTGCCTGTGGGAAGCGCAAATAAAAGATCCCTTGCTGCTAATCAGAAAGAGTAGCCCATGTAGTGGCGACAGCGGGTTTCCTCTGAAACTGTATGTGGTCCTTAACCAGGTATGCGGTCAAAACAGCCCCATGATGAAACGGCCCTGAACATGTAAGTCAAAACGGCCAAAGAAAAAGTCAAAACGGCCAAAAGAAAAAAGTCAAAACGGCCAAAAGAAATGGTCAGAACGGCCAATAGGTACTATCACGTTAAATTAATTCCCATTAGTAATAATTAGTAATCAATATAGCCTATATCACAGGTAGTGTTGAGTGCGTATCGTCTGAACGAGTTCCTAGTGGCGCTGCTCACCCGGGGGCCACAACGGGCCTGTTCCCCAATTTACTAATATAATTAAGACCACCAATTGACCTTGTATTTGAAAAGACCGATAGACTGATCTTTGATACCGTCATGATCAACACACATCCTTATTTTGAAGGACGCATCAAGACTCTCCTGCATTTCTCGACACTTGTGTAGATGAAATACATTTTTCAAGTATTATATCTAAGGCCATCTTGACTTTTTTCAAAGGCTGTTATGACTTTTTAACTTTGGCCGTTTTGACTTTTGTTAAGGGCCGTTTTGACTTTTTTAGGGCCGTTTTGACCAATTATTGTTAAGGCCGTTTAGTACTGGGGCCGTTATGACTACGATCCCCTTAACCATACGTCTGATGCCATATAACCGTAAATAAAATGTGTTGAGTGCATCATTAAATAAAACATTTCTTTCTTTCTTTCTTTTTTGCAGCCATATGTTAGACCAACAACAATGTATTCCTTTTTACCCCCAACCTAGATTAGTTTTTGTCAACAACAAAATATTTATTATTAACTCAAATATTATTTTTCACTTTTTATAACTTTTTTTAAAACTAAATGTTATTTCAACAACAATTTATATATTTTCCCCAACTTTCTGGTTTATCCAATCTTAGATTTTAACATATTCATGGAAAATGTTTTAATACTGTGGCCATCTTTAAATCCAATATGGCTGAAGTATGTCCTACGTTTTATATACCCCAAGACATTCCGAGCTCCTTAAAACCAATATAGGTTTTAGAATGATGTTTCTCTTTGGCGTAAAATCTGACATTTTTCCAGCACAAAATTTTCATTTTCAAAGTCAAGATGGTGGACAGTCGGTGGGTGGGGGGAGGAGGCTATTTTGGGGTCCCATTATTAAATTTACCAACTTTCTTATATTTTTGAAAAAGTGCATGATTCCCATAATATTTAGACCTTAACAACAACTGGTGTATCAAAGGCCGTGGTATGTGCTATCCTGTCTGTGGGATGGTGCAAATAAAAGATCCCTTGCTACTAATATAAAAATGTGAGGTCTCAAAAAAAAGAAGAATAAAGTTTGTTTTATTTAACGATGCCACTAGGGCACACTGATTTTTTATCTTATCATCGGTTATTGGACGTTAAACATATGGTCATTCTGACACTGGGTTTTTTTGAGGAAACCCACTGTCGCCACATAGACTACTCTTTTACAACAGGCAGCAAGGGATCTTTTATTTGCGCTTCCCACAGGCAGGATAGCACAAACCACCTACCTATTGAGCCTTGCGGAGCACTCACTCAGGGTTTGGAGTCAGTATCTGGATTAAAAATCCCATGCCTCGACTGGGATCCGAACCCAGTACCTACCAGCCTGTAGACCGATGGCCTAACCACGACACCACCGGAGGCGTCTCAAAGACTATATGACAAAATTACCAAATGTTTGACATCCAAAAGCTGATGATTAATAAATCAATATGCTCTAGTGGTGTTGTTAAACAAACCAAACTTTTCCCTTCTAGGACTATATGTCAAAATTACAAAATGTTTGACATCCAAAAGCTGATGATTAATAAATCAATATGCTCTAGTGGTGTTGTTAAACAAACCAAACTTTTCCCTTCTAGGACTATGTCAAAATTACAAAATGTTTGACATCCAAAAGCTGATGATTAATAAATCAATATGCTCTAGTGGTGTTGTTAAACAAACCAAACTTTTCCCTTCTAGGACTATATGTCAAAATTACAAAATGTTTAACATCCAAAAGCTGATGATTAATAAATCAATATGCTCTAGTGGTGTTGTTAAACAAACCAAACTTTTCCCTTCTAGGACTATATGTCAAAATTACAAATGTTTGACATCCAAAAGCTGATGATTAATAAATCAATATGCTCTAGTGGTGTTGTTAAACAAACCAAACTTTTCCCTTCTAGGACTATATGTCAAAATTACAAAATGTTTGACATCCAAAAGCTGATGATTAATAAATATGCTCTAGTGGTGTTGTTAAACAAACCAAACTTTTCCCTTCTAGGACTATATGTCAAAATTACAAAATGTTTGACATCCAAAAGCTGATGATTAATAAATCAATATGCTCTAGTGGTGTTGTTAAACAAAACAAACTTTTCCCTTCTAGGACTATATGTCAAAATTACAAAATGTTTGATATCCAAAATGATTAATAAATCAATATGCTCTAGTGGTGTTGTTAAACAAACCAAACTTTAACTTTACTCACTGAACTATAAGATATATATATATATATTTCATATCATGTTAGTGTAATTTGGAATATATTGCAAGTACCGTATATCTTCGCCTGTAAGTCGATCTCGGCTATAAGTCGAGTCCCTAATTTCAAGCCCTGAAAACGTCTTTTTTTATTGACCCGTTTATAAGTCGACCCATGAAAAACAACTTATAAATATTGAAGTATTTCTTATTTTCAGCACATGAGAACAATAATGTACAATATTTGAACAAAAGAAAATTATTTTACAAACTTCGGTTTTCACGTTTTGTACATCGCAATATAATCAGACTATTCCAATCAAACTATCATTATTACATAGCATCAAAACGAAATATTCCCTTAGTAGAGAGTGAAAGCTGTTTGACTGTTACTGTATGGTACTGTACAGATGGTTTTGTGCACAGACAACAACTTTATTTATAAACACTGCCAACAGATCACTACGATAAAACTGAAAGTATCACGTTTTGCCGCCATATTAATACATGTAAGGAGGATAACTCTGGAAAGTACACTGGTTTTTGTACCAAATGATGTGTGTCCCTATTGCTCTAGATGGCCTCAGACCACAATTAATTTCGCTATATGTTTCTATATAGCCTTAGTGGCTATAACATTTTTATTAATATCAGCAGGCCCGTGAAGTTTTGTATGTACCTTTGCCTGCATGGGGGACACATACCCTGAAAAGGACAACCCCTGTTGTCCAGCTCTTTCTCCCAGCATATTGGTTTAAACAGACACACCCTCTAAACCAGGCCGGAGTACACCCATTTTACACAAAAAGCACTACTTTTGCATGGGCCGGAATTACCACAAACAAGTCTTCAATGTCAACAAGTTACACATGTTTACAAACTACATGCTATCCCCTGTCACTTCAGTCAAACAGTTGCCACTTCATAGCTGTCTGCCATGAAATAATCACAGTCAAACAGCAGACTACTTGCGCGGTGAAACTTCCGGATTTTGGACAACCAAATGGGAAGATAACTGTAATCTGAGGCCTATCAGTCAATTTTTTCCCCTAAAAACTGGACCACACTAATGCATTCCAATGATATACATATTAAAGCAATGCTCGGTAAGTATCGGTATGTCACCTTTAAACTGAGAGTATACAGAGGCTGTGTTAAAACACCTACCACAGTGCCTTGCCATGGCCAATTTTAGCAATGGAAACTTGAGGGACACCAACTTCAAAATGTAATAACTTTATCAAATTTTGGAATTTCTTCATACAATGAGCAGCTATTTTTTCTTCTACATATGTTCTATCTGCACAGTGTTGTCTTGGAAAGATTTTGAAATATTTAAAGGAAAAAAAAATCAATCATTAGATTTTACTTCATTTTTAATTAAATATTAAACTTAAATTTAAATTTTTGAAAAAACTAAAAAATCTAAAACTGTAAAATTTTGCATTTTAGATATGATAAGTGGAGGCTTAGTAAAGATATGGTGACTGAATTCATGATACATTATTAGAAATGTGTCAGAGGGATGGTGAAAGTCACAAAATTGGGGCCATTTGCAACAAATGTTTACACACTAATTTCAGGGAAAATTAGACATGATAGGCCTCATATTCAATTTTGACCTGCTGTATTTAGTTAATCTACTTCATTTACTGTATTAGACATGTAGCCACTTTGTAAAAGGCAAAACAGTCCATATAAATGCATATTAATATGAATATGCCCTACAGATTTTACTTAGGTATACACCATAATATTTTTGTTGTTGACGACAACTTTGAAAATGAAGATTTTGTTACAAAATGCTGATATAAATCCTACCAAGAGGTACTTGCACCATATTTTTCAGTTTCCAGTGATAACTGTTAACAAGTGTAGTCATGTGCCAGTGTCTGGGATACCTCAGTGTAGTATTTCTTGATTGGAAGGATGTTTGTAGTAATGACCACTGAATATGCATTATGGATTATTCTGCCATATGTATTACAAGCCAAATGTTAACCTTTTTGGCACATTTTCTGCAATAAACTTGACAAGTATACCAGCATCTGATTACTGAACACAATAAATACATTCAGACAGCATAGAATATTAGCCTATTAGATTTTCTAAGGATAAAAGACCATTTTTGAAAAATGACTGAAGTGTGTAATTTACATAAATGTAGGTGAAATGTATTATTAGAGTACTTAATCTTGTTAAAAACTGTATACTATTTATTTAAAGTGTTTAATTACATTTAGTAGTGATATATTCATTATATTTAGATCTTCTGTCCAATTGCAATAATTGAGAAACTCATTAAAATTCAATATGTAAAAAAAAAAAAAATCTCAATATTGACTAACAAAATCCAACTTTTGCTCTTTTTTACCAAATTATTAGCTCAAAACTGTTAAAAAATATTGCAACAACCTGTAGTAACATCAGAGGTCATTTTATGCTATTTTGGAGGATACTGAAATTTAAAAGTTGAAAATTTTAATTTTAATTTTTAATAAATTAAAAAAAAATGTTTTTTAATTTAATAAAATATTTAGAAAATAAATAAATTAGTTTTCATATTCCTTGTGGTATGCACAATCAGTCTGTGTAATTTCACCTCTCTGGTTATAATACTTTCATCAGAATCAAGCATTTAACCGGTGTAATGTGTGAACTATATCAGGCCTCAGACCACAATTAATTTCGCTATATGTTTCTATATAGCCTTAGTGGCTATAACATTTTTATTAATATCAGCAGGCCCGTGAAGTTTTGTATGTACCTTTGCCTGCATGGGGGACACATACCCTGAAAAGGACAACCCCTGTTGTCCAGCTCTTTCTCCCAGCATATTGGTTTAAACAGACACACCCTCTAAACCAGGCCGGAGTACACCCATTTTACACAAAAAGCACTACTTTTGCATGGGCCGGAATTACCACAAACAAGTCTTCAATGTCAACAAGTTACACATGTTTACAAACTACATGCTATCCCCTGTCACTTCAGTCAAACAGTTGCCACTTCATAGCTGTCTGCCATGAAATAATCACAGTCAAACAGCAGACTACTTGCGCGGTGAAACTTCCGGATTTTGGACAACCAAATGGGAAGATAACTGTAATCTGAGGCCAGATAGTGAACTGCAGAGATCAGTCTATTTTAAGGGAAATCTCAGTAATATTCATGAAGTTAATCACCGCCAAAACATTGTTTGAACAACCATTAATGCCAGTGACCAGATTTCAAAATAAACTCAGGCAACAGGTAGTTAGTATTGTTTACATTTTTACTATTAGTGATGACTGTTAATTTAACTAAGTGGACTGTTGTCTTGGCATGTGAGTGAGATCGTACGCCTTTTCGCATAACGAAAACCGTTCTAATGCCCAAAAAAAAGGTTATAAAAAATAAATGTGTCAAATTAACATATTTGAGTATAAATACATGGCATACTTCAACAATAAAACTTGTAAAATAATCCCCAAAACAGTAATATTTTTTGGATAAATTTTTTACCCTCTTATAAGTCGACCCCCCAAGTTATAAAATAATTTTTGGGTGAAAAAAATTTGACTTATAGGCGAAGATATACGGTACCATGCTTATATCTTATTAAGGTTCAAGTATGCTATCCTGGGCACATACACCTCAGCTATCTGGGATGTCTGTCCATGATAGTGAGTTAGTTGTTAGTAAGAGAGAAGAGAGTGTAGCCTACCCAATGAGTCGTTAAAACTTGTCTTGGGTGGGAGCTGGTACTGGGCTGTGAACCCAGTACCTACCAGCCTTATGTCCAATGACTTAACAATGACACCACCTCCCTAGAAAAATCCTCCATCTGCCCCTGTATTTTTTATAGTTTTATAGACACCACCTCCGTAAAAAATCCTCATTCATTTGAACTTATTTCTGTGCTTATATGTAATTAAGGTTCAAGCATGCTGTTCTGAGCATGCACCTCAGCTATCTGGGCTGTTTGTCCAGGACAGTGAGTTAGTTGTTAGTGGTTAGTGAGAGAGAAGTGGTTGTAGTGGTCTTACACCCACCCAGTGAGTCATTAAAACTCAGTCTGGGTGGGAGCCGGTACCAGGCTGCGAACCCTGTACCTACCAGCCTTATGTCCAATGGCTTAACCACGACACCACCTCCCTAGAAAAATCCTCCATCTGCCCCTGTATTTTTTATAGTTCTTGTTACTTGAAGTGAGTACAGTACTTAGGATGATGTGACTCAGCAGTGTTTTGTTTCCCAACACCTCAGGTGAACCCAACACCTCAGGTGAACCCAACACTTGAGAAACGAGTTGTGTGTGCAAATTGCAGGTAACAGCTCTGAAACAATGAGTAATCTATATGTTCACTCAGACCCAGACCATGGCAGTGCACCAAACAAAAGTGCATCGGTGACGTAGTGATGTACCAGGAGATCTGAGGTGTATAGCTCCAGCCATAGGAGCGACAAGGTCGATTCCCATCAACAGAGTCATCAAGATATTTTAGGCTTAACAGTGTTCCTTCTTTAGTTTACCTACTAAATAACCCTGTTGGCCTTGGCGTAACCTTCCTCCAATTTCCTCCTAGGGCTAATATAATTTTAAATATTTATATTTTTATTTAGAATCGCCCGTTCTAAAATAGCATCCAGATTTATATGTAAATTATCAATTAATATAATAAGAAAGTTTAGTATAACATTAAATAAAATAAATTAATATATTTATTATTTTGATCTGCGCTTTTTAAAATATAATTTATTATATTAAAATCCCCTTCCCTCATTTGGTGTAGCATTCTAAATTGCCCATTAATTTTCTGTCCCAGACCGGACCACTATCTATCCAGAGGCTGGACCCAGGATGGACATGCCCGAAACCTTCGTGTTAAAGATACTCACCGACTCACTCTTTGATGATCTGATCTGATCAATGATCTGTTAATGTTGTCCCCCCTTTGACAGACTCATTGGATTATTCCATCAACTGCTCCACAACTGGTATATTAAAGACTGTAGTATGTAAGCACTGCTAACATGTATGAATGGCTTTTTTCATGGTGCCTGGTTTCTTCTCCTATTCTCATTAGAGTAAATCTAAGGCGGGATGGTAATGCGGTGGTAATGAGCTTTGCTTGATGCGCAGTCAGTTTAGGATTGATTCCTGTCAGTGGGCCAATTGGGCTATTTCTCGCTCTAGCCAGTGCGCCACGACTGGTATATCAAAGACTGTGGTATGTGCTATCCTGTCTGTGGGATGGTGCATATAAAAGATCCCTTGCTGCTAATTGAAAAGACTTGCCCATGAAGTGGCAACAGCGGGTTTCCTATCTCAATATCTGTGTGGTATTAGTACACAATGCTGTAAGATATTGTCAGTATTGAGGAAGGAAGGAAATGTTTTATTTAACGATGCTCTCAACACATTTTATTTATGGTTATATGGCGTTGGACATAGCGTTAAGGACCACACAGATATTGAGAGAGGAAACCTGCTGTTGCCACTTCATGGGCTACTCTTTTTCAATTAGCAGCAAGGGATCTTTTATATGCACCATCCCACAGGCAGGATAGTACATACCATGGCCTTTGTTACACCAGTTGTGGAGCACTGGGTGGAATGAGAAATAGCCCAATGGGTCAACCGACAGGGATCAATCCCAGACCGACCGCACATCAAGTGAATGCTTTACCACTTGGCTACGTCCCCCCCCCCCCCCATCCATGTTGAGAGTTTGAAAAATAGTGGGTTACCCCCCCCCCCCCCTCCCCCAAGATAAAATCCTGGCTACACCAGTGGATGAACTGTACTTTTATTATAGTAAACAAAATTCTGGGATGGTCGGGTGAGACAAAGACTAATTTATGACGTACGCACTACAAAACACAATACACAGACAGCAAAACAAAGCTGCTGTTAAAATGAGGAAAACAGTTATGTACCGGCTTTAGTACCACAGAGGTTGCTGAGTTCACATCCAGATATAACTTGAGTACATGTACCGGTCTTAGTACCACAGAGGTTGCCGAGTTCACATCCAGGTATAACTTGAGTACATGTACCGGTCTTAGTACCACAGAGGTTGCCGGGTTCACATCCAGGTATAACTTGAGTACATGTACCGGCCTTAGTACCACAGAGGTTGCTGGGTTCACATCCAGTTATAACTTGAGTACATGTACCGGTCTTAGTACCAGAGGTTGCTGGGTTCACATCCAGGTATAACTTGAGTACATGTACCGGTCTTAGTACCACAGAGGTTGCCGAGTTCACATCCAGGTATAACTTGAGTACATGTACCGGCCTTAGTACCACAGAGGTTGCTGGGTTCACATCCAGTTATAACTTGAGTACATGTACCGGTCTTAGTACCAGAGGTTGCTGGGTTCACATCCAGTTATAACTTGGGTACATGTACCTGTCTTAGTACCAGAGGTTGCTGGGTTCACATCCAGGTATAACTTGAGTACATGTACCGGTCTTAGTACCACAGAGGTTGCCGAGTTCACATCCAGGTATAACTTGAGTACATGTACCGGCCTTAGTACCACAGAGGTTGCTGGGTTCACATCCAGTTATAACTTGAGTACATGTACCGGTCTTAGTACCAGAGGTTGCTGGGTTCACATCCAGTTATAACTTGGGTACATGTACCGGCCTTAGTACCACAGAGGTTGCCAGGTTCACATCCAGGTATAACTTGGGTACATGTACCGGCCTTAGTACCACAGAGGTTGCCGAGTTCACATCCAGTTATAACTTGAGTACATGTACCGGTCTTAGTACCAGAGGTTGCTGGGTTCACATCCAGTTATAACTTGGGTACATGTACCGGCCTTAGTACCACAGAGGTTGCCAGGTTCACATCCAGGTATAACTTGGGTACATGTACCGGCCTTAGTACCACAGAGGTTGCCGAGTTCACATCCAGTTATAACTTGAGTACATGTACCTGTCTTAGTACCAGAGGTTGCTGGGTTCACATCCAGGTATAACTTGAGTACATGTACCGGTCTTAGTACCACAGAGGTTGCCGAGTTCACATCCAGGTATAACTTGAGTACATGTACCGGCCTTAGTACCACAGAGGTTGCTGGGTTCACATCCAGTTATAACTTGAGTACATGTACCGGTCTTAGTACCAGAGGTTGCTGGGTTCACATCCAGTTATAACTTGGGTACATGTACCGGCCTTAGTACCACAGAGGTTGCCAGGTTCACATCCAGTTATAACTTGTTATAACTTGAGTACATGTACCGGTCTTAGTACCAGAGGTTGCTGGGTTCACATCCAGAGGTTGCTGTACCAGAGTTGCACATCCAGTTATAACTTGGGTACATGTACCGGCCTTAGTACCACAGAGGTTGCCAGGTTCACATCCAGGTATAACTTGGGTACATGTACCGGCCTTAGTACCACAGAGGTTGCCGAGTTCACATCCAGTTATAACTTGAGTACATGTACCGGTCTTAGTACCAGAGAGGTTGCTGGGTTCACATCCAGTTATAACTGTACCGGTCTTAGTACCAGAGGTGTACATCCAGGGGTACATGTACCGGCCTTAGTACCACAGAGGTTGCTGGGTTCACATCCAGGTATAACTTGGGTACATGTACCGGCCTTAGTACCACAGAGGTTGCCAGGTTCACATCCAGGTATAACTTGGGTACATGTACCGGCCTTAGTACCACAGAGGTTGCCGAGTTCACATCCAGTTATAACTTGAGTACATGTACTGGTCTTAGTACCAGAGGTTGCTGGGTTCACATCCAGGTATAACTTGGGTACATGTACCAGTCTTAGTACCACAGAGGTTGCTGGGTTCATATCCAGGTATAACTTGGGTACATGTACCGGCCTTAGTACCACAGAGGTTGTTGGACTAACCCATCACACCACAGGCGACCTCTAGAACACAGAGTACCATGTGTTTGACTGACCCATCACACCACAGGCAACCTCCAGAACACTACAGTACCATATGTTTGACTGACCCATCACACCACAGGCGACCTCTAGAACACAGAGTACCAGTACCATCACATGGCAACCTCCAGAACACTACAGTGCCATATGTTTGACTGACCCATCACACCACAGGCGACCTCCAGAACACTACAGTACCATATGTTTGACTGACCCATCACACCACAGGCGACCTCTAGAACACAGAGTACCATGTGTTTGACTGACCCATCACACCACAGGCGACCTCCAGAACACTACAGTACCATATGTTTGACTGACCCATCACACCACAGGCGACCTCCAGAACACTACATTACCATATGTTTGACTGACCCATCACACCACAGGCGACCTCTAGAACACAGAGTACCATGTGTTTGACTGACCCATCACACCACAGGTGACCTCCAGAACACTACAGTACCATGTTTGACTGACCCATCACACCACAGGCGACCTCTAGAACACAGAGTACCATGTGTTTGACTGACCCATCACACCACAGGCGACCTCTAGAACACAGAGTACCATGTGTTTGACCGACCCATCACACCAGAGGTGACCTCTAGAACACAGAGTATCATATGTTTGACCGATCCATCACACCACAGGCGACCTCTAGAACACTACAGTACATTGATTAATTAATCATTGGCTATTGGATGTCAAACATTTGGTCTACATTTTTCATTAGTAGCAAGGGATATAATATTTTACATGCACTTTACCAGACAGGACAGCACATACCATGGACTTTAATATACCAGTTGTGGTGCATTGGTTAGGTTACACTGAAAACCCCCGAAACAATCAGAGAATTATGATGAATGAGTGTTTAACGACATCCCAGCATGAAAAATACATCGGCTATTGGGTGTCAAACTGTTATAAAAAAAAGAAGTTTGTTTTGTTTAAGGACACCACTAGAGCACATTGATTTATTAATCATCGGCTATTGGATATCAAACATTTGGTAATTCTGAAACTACATGTAGTTATCAGAGGAAACCTGCCACATTTTTTGCAATGCAGCAAGGGATCTTTTATATGCACTTTCTCACAGACAGGATAGCACATGCCACGGCCTTTGATATACCAGTCGTGGTGCACTGGCTGGAATGAGAAATAGCCCAATAGGCCCACCGACGAAACTATGGTATATGCAAACATTAACTAGACTAAGACTAGACTAAGACTAAGACTAAGACTAAGACTAAGACTAAGACTTAGACTTAGACTTAGACTTAGACTTAGACTTAGACAGGACAGGACAGGACAGGACAGGACAGGACAGGACAGGACAGGACAGGACAGGACAGGACAGGACAGGACAGGACAGGACAGGACAGGACAGGACAGGACAGGACAGGACAGGACAGGACAGGACAGGACCGGACCGGACCGGACAGGACAGGACAAGACTAAGACTAAGACTAAGACAAGACTAAGACTAAGACAAGACAAGACAGGACAGGACAGGACAGGACCGGACCGGACCGGACCGGACCGGACCGGACTGGACTGGACTAGACTACATAGACTAGACTAGACACGACACGACTAGACTATCAATCATAGAATGAGTCCACTGAGGGGATTTGAACTTTCAACCTAAGCACCTCAGGTGAATGCTCTACAGGCTGAGATACATCCCCCCCCCCCCCCACCCACCAGGTGAACTCTCTACCTTAGAGCTACAACACACTCTAAAAAATAAAAAAAGGAAGAGAGAATATAGTTTTTTTGCAAGATGTATGATACATCTGTTAGGAGCATTACATGAGCACCACCATGTATTTGTGAGTCAGCTATTACACACACACAGTGGAAAGAAAACTAAACACCGGCAACAGACCATCAGAGACAACAAAGAACAGGAGATGTTGGCACCAGAGAGATCGTTGTCCTGTTATGACTAAACTATAACAGATCTGTACACTCCAACACATGGTCCCAGCAAACCAGCTTCGCTTCTAGGTTCTAATAGACCAAATCAATTTCCACTGACGATAATGTTAACGTCTACTAATAAAACTGATATAAGCAGTGTATCAACACACCCAGGAAGTACAGCAATAAAAAGTGTGACACCTCACATTTAATCTACCTGCAAGAAAATTGGGGGGGGGGGGGGTGTGTGTGTCACATACCATTTAAGAGATTTAGTAACAGTCATTAGTAATAGCAACAGTCATTTTTGCTGAAAATTGCAGTTCCATTTTTGGGGGTACCACATATTAGTTTCAACCTCTGGTATATACTGCATAACAACTGTATAACAAATAAAAGTGTATTTATCTATTGTCGGTGAATAATAGTATTTGCACAGATAATCAATGTCACATATTACTACCAATCACACTGACAGCTGCTTTTACTCTGTAAATATTTGACAGTGCACCTCAAACTTTTGACACAGAACTCTCTTCTTTGGTACTATGCAACCTCTAATAGAGTGTTCATTGCTACGGTGTATGTCATGTCATTTGTTGCTGCATGTATGGCTCCATACCACCATTTACTTTGTTCAACATTTAGTATATTGATCTTAGAAGGAAGGAAGAAAATGTTTTATTTAACGACACACTCAACACATTTTTATTTATGGTTATATGGCTATAAGGACCACACAGATACTGAGAGAGGAAACCCGCTGTCGCCACTTCATGGGCTACTCTTTTCAATTAGCAACAAGGAATCTTTTATATGCACCATCCCACAGACAGGATAGTACATACGACAGCCTTTGTTACATCAGTTGTGGAGCACTGGCTGGAACGATAATCTTAGAAGTGACAAAACTGATGAATTATTCTGTGGCTATGCATGGTTAAAAGTTAAATGATTGAAGTGACAAAACTGATGAATTATTCTGTGGCTATGCATGGTTAAAAGTTAAATGATTGAAGTGACAAAACTGATGAATTATTCTGTGGCTATGCATGGTTAAAAAGTTAAATGATTGAAGTGACAAAACTGATGAATTATTCTGTGGCTATGCATGGTTAAAAAGTTAAATGATTGAAGTGACAAAACTGATGAATTATTCTGTGGCTATGCATGGTTAAAAGTTAAATGATTGAAGTGACAAAACTGATGAATTATTCTGTGGCTATGCATGGTTAAAAAGTTAAATGATTGAAGTGACAAAACTGATGAATTATTCTGTGGCTATGCATGGTTAAAAGTTAAAGTTTATTTTGTTTAATGACACCACTAGATCTAGCTCATTGATTTAGTAATGATCGGCATTTGGATGTCAAGCATTGGGTAATTCTGACATATGGTCTTAGAAGAGAAACACACTACACATCAATTACTTTCTTTAAAATTTGGTAAATAAATCTCTAAGTTAAAAAGTTAAATTATTGAAGTGACAAAACTGATGAATTATTCTATGGCTACAATTGGTTAATAAAAGTTAGTTTGTTTTGTTTAATGACACCACTAAAGCACATTGATTTATTAATCATTGGCTATTGAATGTTTGACCTATAGTCTTAGAGAGGAAACCTGCTACATTTTCCATTAGTAGCACGGGATCTTTTATATGCACCATATCCCACAGACAGGATAGCACATACCATGGCCTTTAATATACCAGTCACTGGTTGGAACAAGAAATAGCCCAGTGGGTCCACAGAAGGGATCAATCCTAGACTGACTGTACATCAGGCGAGCGCTTTACCACTGGACTACGTTCCAGAGGTGACAAAACTGATGAATGATTCTGTGGCTGCTATGTGTATGGTTGCAGACCACAATTTACTATTTAAAATTTAGTATATACTGTAAATCTTAGGTGACAAAACTGATATATTATATTGATGGAAAGAAATAAAAGATCACACAGATAGCAACAAGAAATAATGACTGCATCAAAAATCAATCGATATTGTCAGAAGTTGACTGGGAACATATAGGCAGCGCATTCAACACTACAGACATTCAATCCGACATTACAACTTGGTATGAAATACAGACATTACTACGCTAGTAGTGAATTAAATTTGGTCTACAATTCAATGTGTTCCCTTATTTCTTTCCATCAATATATAATATGGCTAATTGTAAGGTTACAGTCTACCATTCACTTTCTTTAACATTTATTATTAAAATATGTAAACAATTTTATTGTGCATTTTTGTGTGCTCGTTGCTATAGTAACCGGTATACCCCATGTTAATTGCTGTATACCATCATTCACTTAAATATCTATTATATAAATTTAAAAAATAATTTTGTTGTTTTAAAAATACACAAATGTACAGGTATTACAAACATTGCAGAACTTGTTTAAAATACCTTTTGTGTGCTCATTTCTATGGTGCACACCATGTGAATTCATACCATCATTCACTTAAATATCTATTATATAAATTTTAAAAATAATTTTGTTTTAAAAATACAGAAATGTACAGGCATTACAAACATTGCAGAACTTGTTTAAAATACCTTTTGTGTGCTCATTTCTATGGTGCACACCATGTGAATTTATACCATCATTCACTTAAATATCTATTATATAAATTTTAAAAATACACAAATGTACAGGCATTACAAACATTGCAGGACTTGTTTAAAATACCTTTTGTGTGCTCATTTCTGTGATGTACACCATGTGAATTCATACCATCATTCACTTAAATATCTATTATATAAATTTAAAAAATAATTTTGTTTTAAAAATACACAAATGTACAGGCATTACAAACATTGCAGAACTTGTTTAAAATACCTTTTGTGTGCTCATTTCTATGGTGCACACCATGTGAATTATTGCTAGGTATGACAAATGCATACCATCAGTTACTCTCACATTCATTATATAAATTTGTAAATAATTTTATTGTATTACCAACATTTCACACCTATCAATTACTTTCTTTAATATTTATGAAACAAATATGTAAACAATTTTATTGTTTAAAAATATAATGATCATTGCAGGACTTACGGTACTAGTATGTGAAATGCATTTTTGGGGTATTATATACACTTTATGAAAGTTGCCTTAGGATGACAATCAAATCTTTTAGCTGGAGGCTAATCTATATGTGCTCACATTGTTTTCTAACAGTATACATTGCTAAGTTTACACTATACACCATTGTTATAGTCATGTTTTAACATGGGTAGGGAAGGCACTATATTACTGTGTTTTTTTATACATGTTTAGGGCTACAGCAGTAGGTGGAAAAAAAAAGGTATGATTGGTGTGTGTGGGGTGGGGGTGGGGATGGTGTGTGTGTGGTGTGTGTATGTGTGTTATGCCGCCCCCCCCCCCCCTCGCCCATGCACTTTGTTGCTAAATACTAGTATAAAGGTACACACAAGCATTAACTTCTTTTGACATTTAGTATATAAATTTCAAAAATTAAAAATAATAATAATAATAATAATAGATTTTTATTTCAGATCAGAGATCCATAGAACATATATAAACATCACATACAAAACTGATTACATAATATACAGCAGCTTGTGCCAGCGATTTACACATACAGATTTGACGTACACAGTTGTACACCGCAGGTGGGCAAGTAGGTTGTTTGAAGTTGTTTCGATTCTGCTCTTCAGCGAATATGCTGTTGAGCGAAGTAAAGCGCCAAAGCTTTTTACTCGATGACTGACAAACATCTTGCTGGCACTGTATGGTCGTCGTTGTCCGATCATCCATCGGTATGCATTATTATAACATATGTTAAGATCTTTCATGGTATTCTGCTTAAATTTCACCCATAATGCACCCGCGTACAAATTACTACAATAACTCACAAATAATTGTGTTTTAACAGATTCTGAACATTTTGCAAATCGCCGCAACAACATGTTTGCACGTACACAAAGGGCTCTATACTGTCGTTTAATGTCTTTATCGTCTTTCATGTTTTTGCATATAATATGACCTTGATATTTATAGTTGTCGACAAATTTCAGTACATCACCACACAAATATATCGAAGGCACATTGATCAACTTCAGAGTTTCTGGCTCAATACACATACAAACAGTTTTCATTGTATTATATATAATATCATAATCTTCTGCAAATTTCTCGCAAATCGTTAACATTTTTCTTAATGCAGAAATAGATGGGCAAAGAAGTGACATATCATCAGCAAAACTGAAGTTACAATGTCTACATTGTTTTGGAATTCCAGATTTCTGGTGACCCAAAAACTGTTCCTGTCGTTGTTCTTTGATAAAAAGTCTTAAAATAACTCCCTGCTTATCAAGAGAAAACAAAGTTTTCTTCATTTCAAAATCTGTAAATCATTTTATTTTTTATAAAAATATTATAAACATTGTAAGACTTAAACATAAGTTAAAGGCATATTGTCACAGACCACTGACCTATTTAATGATATAACAAAGTATTACCTGAACAAAAATAATTTGATTTGTCCCTAAATGTACTTTATTCAGCCATATTTATAACCACCATACTCCATTTATTAACGACATTTTGTAAAAATAATTGAATTATGGCAATGGTCCATAATTCAAAAACCAAAATTGCCGAGAGGGTTGACATGCATTTGGTTTCCAACAATTAATGTAATTTTTATTTATTATCCATTTTTAGAGAAATAAGGTCCTTAACTCCGTGACAGTATGCCTTTAAAGGTTCAATGCTCACCCGAGATACAGTGAGTCACAGAATCAATGTTGATGAATTTGGGTTCTTTTATGTTCAAACCAGTGTCACATACATGACTAGTACATCATTTCATTTCATTTCATTGCAACTTATTTCCGTGCTTATATCCAATTAAGGTTCAAGCACGCTGACATGGGCACACACCTCAACTATCTGGGCTGTCTATCTAGGACAGTAGGTTAGTTGTTAGTTGTCAGTGGTTAGTGAGAGAGAAAAGGGTGTAGTGGTATTACACCTACCTACTGAATTGTTAAAACATGCTCTGAGTGGAAGCCGGTACCGGGTTGCGAACCCTGTACCTACCAGCCTTATGTCCAATGGCTTAACCACGACACCACTGAGGCCGGTTAAAACATCAAAATCTGTGGTATATACCATCATGTAAAGTACAATGTACACGTAAAAGATATCTCGCTGTTATTTTTTTGTAGATAAATGAATGGAAAAAAAGAAAGAAATGTTTTATTTAACGACGCACTCAACACATTTTATTTACGGTTATATGACGTCAGACATATGGTTAAGGACCACACAGATTTTGAGAGGAAACCCACTGTCACCACTACATGGGCTACTCTCCGATTAGCAGCAAGGAATCTTTTATTTGCGCTTCCCACAGGCAGGATAGCACAAACCATGGCCTTTGTTCAACCAGTTATGAATCACTGGTCGGTGCAAGTGGTTTACACCTACCCATTGAGCCTTGCGGTGTAGATAAACGAATAACATATATCTTGGCAGCGAGTTTCCTCTCTTGTCTATCCTGACCAAGTACTGTATGTTAGATATCAATTAGCCTTAGTTTAAAATGTGCCGAGGTGTCATTACGCAAATATCCCCTTCCTCAACTCAGACACTGACACAGAATTCTATGATTTGGTACTAATGTAACCTATAGAGCTTATTGTAGCAAGTTGCTAAGTGAACTTGTTGTACTCCGTTGCATGCATGATCACAAATCCACAATCCAGGCCATGCTTACATCATCTGCTTCTCAGGAGGTTTTTTTATGATGCTTCTTCAAGAAAATAGTATCTTCTGAGACTTTTCTATCTGCCAGCTCAAACAAGGGTTTGTCACTGGGGAAACAGGATGAACAAAACCAAACTTTCTCAAAGACTTTCGCATGACCTCCACAAGGTAAATTATTTTTGGCATTGTCAGGTTTATATTTTATACAAATTTATTTTAGGTTGTTTTTTTGCATGTTTAGCTCTAGTTTGTTTAATTACAGAGTATTTATAATGATATTATATGATCATGTTTTCTGAAGAAAAAAAAAATTCTTCTTTCTAATTTGGTTCGGTATTTAGTGAACATTATTGCAATATATCAGGACTCATAAATAAATTGGACAGAAGTGGAGTTGAATTGTTTTTTAATTTGAAGCATCGGTGATTCAAAATCATATCAGGTAATGTCTTTATCAGTGATATTTATAATTAAAAAACATATGCTGAATTTTACAAAATAAAACCCTTAAAAATAATTAAAACTGTTTCTTTTGTACCAATGTATTGTGCATGTTTCATGTTTCTGCAGTGTGTGTGATATGTCATCTTTAAAACCTAGTAAAACTGATGACTTTTAATTGTACACTGGGGCAAGTGATGGTGTCACAATTGCTGTGATTGGTCAGATATGGATCTCAATATTCAGCTATCAAGCTGGTCTCATCCATAATTTAAAAATGTATTTTTTAATTCATCACATTTGCATAGCAAATGTCTGTTAGTAGCCTAATTGTTTTGGTCAAACCATGACAAATGATGCACACAGTTTGAGTTTTAAACTGTTTTACTATTATTAGCTCATAGGGTCAATTCTAAATCCAAGATGGTCGCCCTGAGATATGTTTTACTTCTTCTCAAGTTCCATCTCATAGATCAAAAGTGGTCCAAATGATCCTATCATTGCTGTGACCAAGTGTTTTTTTTTTTTTTGCTGATTCAAAATCCAAGATGGCTGCATTGGCCTTTAATTGACCTACACATATTCGACTTCTTCTGAAGTTTCATCAGATAGATTTCATCCAAACTTGATCCAAATGATCCTATCATTACTGTGACCAAGAGTTGTTTGTTTTGGGGTCATATTCAAAATCCAAGATGGCTACCTGGCATTTTCCACTTTTTCTTCAAGTTCCCCGAGATGGATTTTAACCAAACATGGTTCAAATCCACCTCTTTTGGCTCTGAAAAACTGTAGTTATATTTGGGTTCAATTCAAAATTCAAATTGGCCACCCTGGCCTCTGATTGACTGAGAAATGTTCAACTTCTTCTCAAGTTTCACAATGCAAATTTTAAATTGTTTTAGGAGATCAATACATTCTACTCCTAATAGCCATTCTACCCCTAATACTTTTTCCAACCCCACAATACCCATTCTAAACCCCAATACTCACTATACATCTCATAAAACATACTCCCTCCAAAAAAAAAGCAAAAAAAAAAGCCTAATATACAATAATAATATATACCCATCTAAAGCCTTTCTCCCACCCCATTCAGGTCTTCCTCTGCCACTCCCTAAATTCTCCAATTCTGAACTTTATTTTAATTTTTTAAAAATAAAAATTGTGCATTTTTAAAGACAAATTTTGCAGAATGTTTTGATCACCCAAAGCTAGCCCGATTCCAAAGCCCACCATATAATAAACATGTAATCCTGTTTTCTATCAATAATGTGGTCATTCTATTGCGCAGTGGGCTACAGAGTGCAGATACACATGTACAAGGCAATTAAGACTTGAGTTATGAAGTAACTCGCAACAAGACCAGAAAACATGTGTTTCCCATTAGGAGAGACTATATCGGTCTTGTGAGGTCCAGGCAAACAGGTGTAGTAGTCTCTGTACATTGTTACACTCTTAACACCTGTCACACCAAAGTTGGACATACTGTGGTTGGTCTAGACAATGGAGGATGGTCTCACACCATGGTTATTGCTTCAAGTTAAAGTTTGTTTTGTTTGACGACACCACTAGAGTACATTGATTAATTAATTACTGGCTACTGGATGTCAAACATTCTGACACATTTTCATTAGAGGAAACCCGCTACATTTGTTCTAATGCAGCAAGGGATCTTTTATATGCACTTTCCCACAGACAGGAAAACACAAACCACGGCTTTCATCCATTGTTATTTGTTCCAGCCTGTGCTTCACAACTGGTGTAACAAAGGCCATGGTATGTACTATCCTGTCTGTGGGATGGTGCATATAATAAAAGATCCCTTGTTACTAATCGAAAAGAGTAGCCCATGACGAGGTGACAGCAGGTTTCCTTTCTCAATATCTGTGTTGTCCTTAACCATATGTCCAACATCATATAACCATAAATAAAATGTGTTGAGTGCGTTGTTAAATAAAACATTTCCTTCCTTGATCAGTTGTTATTGTTTAATAACCAGAGCAACATGATAAGGATAAAGATTGTTTTGTTTAACAACACCACTAGAGTACATTGATTTATTAATCACTGGCTATTGGATGTCAAACATTTTGGCAATTTTTTACATGCAGTCTTTTTCCAGACAGGACAGCAGATAAAACATCCTTTGATATACCAGTCATAGTGCACTGGTTGGAATAGGAAAAAACCCAATCAGACAATAGGTCCTCTTAGTTGGTTTATCCTACAATGCAAACACCTCAGTCAAGGACTCTACCAACAGAGCAAAGTCCTGCCCACCCCCCCCCCCCCCATGTTCACATATAATATTCTGGCACTTAATATTTTCTCTACACTTATGACCCCCCCCCCCCCCAAAAAAAAAAAAAAAAAAAAAAAAAAAAGGAAAAACATATCAACATGCAGGGCTCAGCCTGCACACGGACACATTAGCCAATATCTAATTTTTATATATAAAGTGGCTACAATATTTAGTATTGATTACAAAATGTTTCTTTAAAAAGCCACACATTTTTTTTCAAGAAAATCCTCTGAAAATTGGCTAAAACAACATTCTTTCAGCTGTTAGTAATTATTAGCTTGTGCCATGGGACAGGCTATCTTTATTAACAGCATTTCCAGGACAGAACATAAAGGAACATTACAAATTTAGGTCTTGTATTTTAAACTGTTTGAATTGAACACTCATTTAATATTTTTAATTTATATCTATAAATATAATAATAATAGTGATAACAAGGAAGGAAATAATTTATTTAACGACACACTAATTATGATGCAACAGTTTTGAATTAGGGCCTGTCTGTAATAAATACACATGTAGTACTGATTTTTTTATAAGTGAAGTTAACTATTTTCCAAACTACTTTCTATACCTCTATCATACTTTCTGCACCACTGATCTAGTTGGTACAGAACATTCTATTTTTTAAGTCTGTGAAACTCATTAAATTATTTTTGTGAAATTTCTCTACTGATTTTTTATAAGTGATGTTACCTATTTTCAAAACTACTTTTTATACCTCTATCATACTTTGTACACCACTGATCTGGTTGATACAAAACATTCAATTTTTTTAGTCTGTGAAACTCATTAAGTTATTTTTGTGAAATGTCTCTGTGATGTATGTTTGTTTGTGATTCTGCAGACATGGACATGCATCGGAGTTTGGGTTATGTTGAGTCAGCTTCTTATTCAACCAATCCATCTCACATATTGCAGCTTGGGCGGGATGTAGTTTTGTTGGTAGAGTGCTCAACTGGGGTGTTTAGGCTGAAGGATCAAATCCCTGTGGTAGACCCATTTAAAAAAAAAAATTGTGCATTTCACCCAGTGCCCCACAACTGTACCAAAGGTGTTGGTATGTGCTGTCCCTTTTTGTGAGAAAGTGTGTATAAAAAATTTTAAGTTTGTTTTGTTTAACAACACCATTAGAGCACATTGATTTATCAGTTATTGGCCACTGGATGTCAATCATTTGATAATTCTGACACAGTCTCGCAAAGGAAACCTACATTTTCCCATTATTTGCAATAGACCTTTTATATGCACATTACCACAGACAGGATAGCACATACCATGACCTTTGATATGCCAGTTGTGGTGCACTGGCTGGAACAAGAAATATCCCAATTGGCCCACCAACAGGAATTCCCCCCAGATCGACCACACATCAAGCGAGTGCTTTACCACTAGGCTACGTCCCATACCAAGATATAGCTCACCTGAGGTGTTTGGCTTGAAGATTCAAATCCACTCAGGTCAGGTCAGGTCAGGTCAGGTCAGGTCATAGGGCTTTATGTACACATTCAGAGCAAGCTGTTGTAGCGCATGCCTGTCCTTGGCACAAGAGCCAGCCTTGGCCTGGCTTCTCCGTCCAGGACAGGAAAGGTGGGGGAGGGGGACAGGAGGGACCACCTGCACTAGCAGGTGCAAGGGAGCACCAGCAGCCCGACCGTGGTCGGTAGCAGGCGGAGGCGGGGGGTGATGGTGCTATTGAATTTTTGAATGGAGCAAAGTATTATGCCAAAGAGAAAAGGTGTGCAATTTGGGTTGAGGAAATTGGGCGCAATTTTGAACGGTCGGCCAAAAAGAAAGTTCCAGAGCTAATATAGGTTTTGATATTAGTGAATCGAGAGTAGCTCGTTAATTAGACCTCTATGATGCTGTGGTGTCTCCCTAGGTTGCCCATATGGCCTTTAAAAGGGCCTGACCACTTCTGGTCGTGGCATGACAACCCAGGGGAGGCTCGTGCACCTATGTACACACCGGTAGGCAAGGCGCTGTTGTTCCGGGGTTTTCCCGAATCTTCTTGTTGTTGCAGTCAATGATGTCCTCCTCTTCAGTGTCACCAAGTAATCCACTCAGTCAGGGCTTCTAGAATTTATATCAAATCAATTAGCCATCGGATCAGTGATTTAAGAAATTTAAAATCCACGATTAAAAATTCACTAGCCCTACTTTACTTTAAGATAATACAATTTTACTAAATGATAGAAAGAAAGAAATGTTTTATTTAACGACGCACTCAACACATTTTAATTACGGTTATATGGCGTCAGACATATGGTTAAGGACCACACAGGTTTTGAGAGGAAACCCGCTGTCGCCACTACATGGGCTACTCTTTCCGATTAGCAGCAAGGAATCTTTTATTTGCGCTTCCCACAGGCAGGATAGCACAAACCATGGCCTTTGTTGAACCAGTTATGGATCACTGGTCGGTGCAAGTGGTTTACACCTACCCATTGAGCCTTGCGGAGCATTCACTCAGGGTTTGGAGTCGGTATCTGGATTAAAAACCCCATGCCTCAACTGGGATCCAAACCCAGTACCTAATGTTAGTGTTTTTAAGCTCTATCTCCCTCTTTAGGTGACATATCTAATTATTACTATTATTTAGTACCAGCCTCGGTGGCGTCATGGTTAGGCCATCGGTCAGGCTGGTACTAAATAATAGTAATAATCAGATATGTCACCTAAAGAGGGAGATAGAGCTTAAAAACACTAACATTAGGGGTTGGGTGGGGAAGGATATTCATATTTACAAAATAGACTTAACTGCAAAATTTTATAACAAAAATTCACTAGTTGTCAGGCATGGCAATAGTAGTTATTTACTAGCCCAACATTGAATATCACTAGCCATGGAGTGGGGATACCATAATCTAGAAGCCCTGTCTCAGTGGACCCATTCTCTGATTAAAAACATCCTGGTATACCAAAGGTTGTGGTAAGTGCTGTCCTATCTGTGGACAAGTGTGTATGAAATGCCTTACTGCTAATGGACTATGTGTTAGAATTACCAAATATTTGACATCCAATAGCCAATGATTTATTAAATAATCAATATACTCTAGTGGTGTCGATAAATAGGCCAATGATTTATTAAATAATCAATGCACTCTAGTGGTGTCGATAAATGGCCAGTGATTTATCAAATAATCAATGCACTCTAGTGGTGTCGATAAATGGCCAGTGATTTATCAAATAATCAATGCACTCTAGTGGTGTCGATAAATGGCCAGTGATTTATCAAATAATCAATGCGCTCTAGTGGTGTCGATAAATGGCCAGTGATTTATCAAATAATCAATGCACTCTAGTGGTGTCGATAAATAGCCAGTGATTTATCAAATAATCAATGCACTCTAGTGGTGTCGATAAATAGCCAGTGATTTATCAAATAATCAATGCGCTCTAGTGGTGTCGATAAATAGCCAATGATTTATCAAATAATCAATGCACTCTAGTGGTGTCGATAAATAGCCAATGATTTATCAAATAATCAATGTGCTCTAATGGTGTCGATAAATAGCCAAGGATTTATCAAATAATCAATGCACTCTAGTGGTGTCGATAAATAGCCAGTGATTTATGAAATAATCAATGCACTCTAGTGGTGTCGATAAATAGCCAGTGATTTATGAAATAATCAATGCACTCTAGTGGTGTCGATAAATAGCCAATGATTTATTAAATAATCAATGCACTCTAGTGGTGTCGATAAATAGCCAGTGATTTATTAAATAATCAATGCACTCTAGTGGTGTCGATAAATAGCCAGTGATTTATTAAATAATCAATGCACTCTAGTGGTGTCGATAAATAGCCAGTGATTTATTAAATAATCAATGCACTCTAGTGGTGTCGATAAATAGCCAGTGATTTATTAAATAATCAATGCACTCTAGTGGTGTCGATAAATAGCAAATGATTTATTAAATAATCAATATGCTCTAGTGGTGTCGATAAACAAAACAAACTTTTAACTTTGAATGTCTGTTAGAACCATTTTATTAAAGAGGTATCATATCACCCTAAAGCAAAGTACTGTAGTGGTGTCGATAAAAAGAGGTATCGTATCACCCTAAAGCAAAGTACTGTAGTGGTGTCGATAAAAAGAGGTATCGTATCACCCTAAAGCAAAGTACTGTAGTGGTGTCGATAAAAAGAGGTATCGTATCACCCTAAAGCAAAGTACTGTAGTGGTGTCGATAAAAAGAGGTATCGTATCACCCTAAAGCAAAGTACTGTAGTGGTGTCGATAAAAAGAGGTATCGTATCACCCTAAAGCAAAGTACTATAGTGGTGTCGATAAAAAGAGGTATCGTATTACCCTAAAGCAAAGTACTGTAATGATTTACACAAGCAGGGCAGAATTTAAACCTTGGGGGTACGGGGCAGGAGCCTGGGGCACTTCAGGTTCGGGGGGGCCCTCAACATAAAAACTAAATTACATGACAAATAAAAAAATTAACTAATTTTATAATTATTACATTTCTTTTATAAAGGAAATCCTCTGGCAGGGGGACCCGGGGCAATTGCCCCCTTTTCCCCGTTATAAATCCGGCACTGTACACAGAAACAGAGTTCTGAAAGATGGATAGCATACTATGTACATTACTTTCTCTCTGAGCTATCAGCATTACAAATGCCAGAGTCTGGAACAAGCTGCTATTCTGAGAATAAGAAAAAAGACAGACTGTGTTACTCGAACATTTCCATTTTTAACTCATACAGCAAAGCTGTGCATCTGCTGCCATCATGCCAGTTTGTGTCTGTGTATATTCATGTGTGTGTATGTGTGTGTATGTGTGTGTGTGTGTCTGTGTGTGCGTGTCTGTGTGTGTGTGTCTGTGTGTGTGTATTTGTGTTTGTGTGGCTGTTGTGTTTGGCTGTTGTGTGTGTATGTATGTATGTGTGTGTGTGTGTTTGTGTGGCTGTTGTGTTTGGCTGTTGTGTTTGTGTGTTTGTGTGTGTATGTGCATTTGTGTGTGTTTGTCTGTGTGTGTCTGTGTGTGTGTCTGTCTGTGTGTGTGTGTATCTGTCTGTCTGTGCGTGCGTGTGTGTGTGTGTGTGTGTGTGTATGGCTGTTGTGTTTGAGTATGTGTGTGTATATATATATATATACATATATCAGTTGATTAGTATTTAAGTGAGTACATGTATGTACAGCTGTCTATGAAATGAGGGTTTTGGGGGTTGAAACCCCTCCTACTAAAAGCAGACTTTTTTTCTAATAATATATTTTCTGGAGGAACATGACTTGAACCACCCTAGAAACTTCACTCATCAAGCTAGACCCCCTATTAGGATACTTGGCTGCACATGTCTGATATATGTGTGTTGTTTTGATTTTTATGTCAACAACTATTTCAACATCCTACATTTCTTAACAGGATCATTTTAACATGAGGTACATGTATGCACATTAAAATCGCAAAATATGCTTCTTCACTGTCAATTCTGGTTTAATGTACATAGAATTCTGATTCTAATTTAACCACATGGCAGCCATCTTGAAATTTCCTGTTTTTGGGGTCCACGTATGAACCTATTTTCAGAAGGGGCGGGATGTAGCACAGTGGTCTATGGTCAATTGAGCTATTTCAAAAGTGTGGTATGTGCTGTCCTGTCTGTGAGATGATGCATATAAATGATCCCTTGTTATAAATGAAAAAATGTAGCGGGTTTCCCCTCTAAGACTATATACAAGAATCACCAAATGTTTGGCATGCAATAGCCGATGATAAATAAATCAATGTGCTCTAGTGGTGTAATTAAACAAAACAAGCTTTAACCAATTTGAGATTTTGCCAGACCCTGAACATAATTACAGACTAAAAGTCACTAAACATTCCTAAAATAGATCACTTTCTTACACCATAACATACTAGATGAACGAGTTAATGAAGCATTACGTTTTTGGTAAAGTAACCCACATACAAAAGTCTCCCATGTCGCTCAGTTAACTCGATCAACACACTCACCTGAATTTCCACATTTTCTTAACCTACAAAAATAGTTAAGTATATATATATATATATATATATATATATATATATGCTGCCAAGGATAAACACTGACACATAGCTTAAGGCTCAACCCATTAAGACTCGGACAGAAGTCGGTAAAAAGTAAAGTAGTTTGTTTTATTTAACGACGCCACTAGAGCACATTGATTTTTTATCTTATCATCGGCTATTGGACGTCAAACATATGGTCATTCTGACACTGTTTTTTAGAGGAAACCCGCTGTCGCCATGTAGGCTACTCTTTTACGACAGGCAGCAAGGGATCTTTTATTTGTGTTTCCCACAGGCAGGATAGCACAAATCATGGCCTTTGTTGAACCAGTTATGGATCACTGGTCGGTGCAAGTGGTTTACACCTACCCAATGAGCCTTGCGGAACTCACACTCAGGGTTTGGAGTCGGTATCTGGATTAAAAATCCCATGCCTCGACTGGGATCTGAACCCAGTGTCTACCAGCCTGTAGACCGATGGCCTAACCACGACGCCACCGAGTCCGGTAGGACAGAAGTCAGAATACATACATGTATTATTATTAGTCCCCAACCAGTCTCCGGTTGAGTGCTCGCTTGAGGTGCTTGCATTGCAGGATCAAACCACCACAGTGGATCCATTCAACTGACTGGGTATTTTCTCATTTCAACCAATGAACCACAACTGGACCCCAAAAAAAGAGAAGTAGTTTGTTTTGTTTAACGACACCCTTACATTGATTTATGACTCATTGCCTATTGGATGTCAAACATGTGGTCATTTTGACACAGTCATAGAGGAAACCCGCCACATTTTTTCATTAGTAGCAAGGGATCTTTTATATGCACCATCCCACAGATAGGATAGCACATACCACAGCCTTTGGTATACCAGTCGTGGTGCACTGGATGGAATGAAAAATAACCCAAATGGACCCACTGACGGGGATTGATCTTAGACTGACTGCACATCAAGTGAGTGCTTTACCACTGGGCTACATCCCACTCCAAAACTGGACAAAGGCCATGGTATGTGCTTTCCTGTATGTGGGAAAGTGCATATAAAAGATCCCTTGCTGCATTAGGAAAAATGTAGCGGGTTTCCTAAGACTATATGTCAAAATTACCAAATGTTTGACATCCAATAGCCGATGATTAATAAATCGATGTGCTCTAGTGGTGTCGTTAAACAAAACAAACACACAAGTCCAACCAAAGGGGACTACAGGTTTTGTCTCCGTCCTTTAGTCTGTCCGTCAGGCTTTTCTTGTTTTTTAGACTTTTTTCCCACAATGCCTCAAGATATTGAGCTGCAAGTTTATGAATATATTTATCATGTAGTGTTACAGATCATTCAGGGATTCTAGAATTTTATAAAAATCCACTAGCCATAGGATCAGTGATTTTAAAAATGTACTAGCCATGATTAAATATTCACTAGCCCTACTTTAAATAAATACAATTTTACTAATAGTAATAATCAGATAAGTCACCTAAAGATGGAGATTGAGCTTAAAAATCCTTAGATTGGGGTGGAAAGAGTGGGCAGGATATTCATATTTACAAAATATGTAAATGCTGCATTTTACAAGTTTTTTTCCACTAGCCATCGGGCTAGTTATAGTAATTATTTACTAGCCCAACACTGAATATCACTAGCCATGGGAGTGGGGCTACCATAATCTAGAAGCCCTGGATCATGTTTGACTTTCCTGGCAATTTACTAATTTTTCACACAGTTATAACCCCTGAACTTCAAGGAGAAAGAAAGAAAGAAAGAAGTGTTTTATTTAACGACGCACTCAACACATTTTATTTACGGTTATATAGCGTCAGACATATGGTTAAGGACCACACAGATTTTGAGAGGAAACCCGCTGTCGCCACTACATGGGCTACTCTTCCGATTAGCAGCAAGGGATCTTTTATTTGCGCTTCCCACAGGCAGGATAGCACAAACCATGGCCTTTGTTGAACCAGTTATGGATCACTGGTTGATGCAAGTGGTTTACACCTACCCATTGAGCCTTGCGGAGCACTCACTCAGGGTTTGGAGTCGGTATCTGGATTAAAAATCCCATGCTTCAACTGGGATCCGAACCCAGTACCTACCAGCCTGTAGACCGATGGCCTGCCACAACGCCACCGAGACCGGTAACTACTTCAAGGAGATTCAAACATTTGTTGGGCCCGCTAGAAGACATGTAATGCTTGTTTTAAATTCAATTGATTTCCTCGCTTATATCCATATAAAGAGATTATCCTGAATTTGTTGCATTGTAAGATGTTTCTGACTATTAAAATCTTTTAATGACTTTTATTACATACCTATTCAATCTTACTATAGTGATAGACTTTTAAATGGGGAATTCTCTTTTTCTTTTTACAGTAGTTAGTGCCTTTTATTTACTTACGTCATATATGATTTACAAATGATGTCATTTTGTATTTGAAACATTACACAAGGCTGCCGCAGAGTATGATTCTTAATGTTAAATAAATCCATGAAAGGAGTTTTGATCATAGATTTAACAAAGTGTTGTTATGATGTTAAATTAAAAACCGTTTTTGTAAAACATAAAAGAAGGTATGTAATAAATACAGAACTTCAGATACGTTGTTTTCGCTTCATATTTATTGCACTCATTTATTTTGTGAAAGAACATACCACTTGACCACTATAAACGGTCTCGTGGTATATATTCTTGCGCAAAATAAACTTGTGCAATAAATAGGAAGCGAACACAACGTATGTGAAGTTCTGTATATGTATTACATGTACATATTAAATATATTTTCTTGTTTACAATATCTGTGTCTGTATATTCAATGTTTCAGATGATCCTAATATTTGTAAGCAGCCCAAACTAGATTTGATCCCCCAATAATTTTATATTGATGAAAAAAATACAAATTAGGAAATAAAATGAAGTTTGACCTATTAATACAAATACTAAGATGATAAAAAACACATGTAATATATGCAGCCAGTAATATTTTAATCAGAAAAAAAAAATATATATGCAATTACAGTTGTTAAAATGTCCTTAGAGGTGGTAAAGCACTTGCTTGATGTGATGTCTAGGATTGATCTCTGTTGGTGGACCCATTGGGCTATTTTTCATTCCAATTAGTACACCACAACTGATTTATCAAAGGCCGTGGTACGTGCTATCCTATCTGTGGGATGGTGCATATATAAAAATCCCTTGCCGCTAATGAGGAAAGTGTGACATGTTTATAAATACATGTCAGAATTACCAAATGTTTAACATCCATGCAATAGCCGATGATTAATAAATTGATGTGCTCTAGTGGTGTCATTAAACAAAACAAACCGTAACTTTTAAGGGTTAGTTGGTAAAATGTTAACAATTGCAGCAAATTCAAGAGTCCCACAGACAAGATAACACATACCAGGCCTTTGCGGGGCACTGGCTAGAACGAGAAATTGCCCAATGAGTCCATCAATGGGAGTTGATCCTAGACCAACCATGTATCAGGCGAGGATTTTACCACTGAACTATGTACTGCCCTAATATACAAAGAATTAAATTATACAAACAATTAGCCCAAATACTCTGACCGTAAGAGTTCTTTTATATGCACTTTCCCACAGACAGGAAAGCACATACCACAGCCATTGACTAGTTGTGATGCACTGGTTGGAATAAGAAAAAACTCAGTCAGTTGAATGGATCCACTGAGGTGGTTCAATCCTTTGACACAGGCACCTCAGGTGAGCACTCAGTCCACTGAGGCGGTTCAATCCTTCGACACAGGCACCTCTGACGAGCACTCAATCCACTGAGGCGGTTCAATCCTTCGACACAGGCACCTCTGACGAGCACTCAATCCACTGAGGCGGTTCAATCCTTCGACACAGGCACCTCAGACGAGCACTCAAATCGACTGAGGCGGTTCAATCCTTCGACACAGGCACCTCAGGCGAGCACTCAAATCGACTGAGGTGGTTCAATCTTTCGACACAGGCACCTCAGGCGAGCACTCAAATCGACTGAGGTGGTTCAATCCTTCGACACAGGCACCTCAGGCGAGCACTCAATCCACTTAGGCGGTTCAATCCTTCGACACAGGCACCTCAGGCGAGCACTCAATCCACTGAGGCAGTTCAATCCTTCGACACAGGCACCTCAGGCGAGCACTCAAATCGACTGAGGCAGTTCAATCCTTCGACACAGGCACCTCAGGCGAGCACTCAATCCACTGAGGCGGTTCAATCCTTCGACACAGGCACCTCAGGCGAGCACTCTATCGACTGAGGCGGTTCAATCCTTCGACACAGGCACCTCAGGCGAGCACTCAATCCACTGAGGCGGTTCAATCCTTCGACACAGGCACTTCAGGCGAGCACTCAATCCACTGAGGCGGTTCAATCCTTCGACACAGACACCTCAGGCGAGCACTCAATCCACTGAGGCGGTTCAATCCTTCGACACAGACACCTCAGGCGAGCACTCAATCCACTGAGGCGGTTCAATCCTTCGACACAGGCACCTCAGGCGAGCACTCAATCGACTGAGGCGGTTCAATCCTTCGACACAGGCACCTCAGGCGAGCACTCAATCCACTGAGGCGGTTCAATCCTTCGACACAGGCACTTCAGGCGAGCACTCAATCCACTGAGGCGGTTCAATCCTTCGACACAGACACCTCAGGCGAGCACTCAATCCACTGAGGCGGTTCAATCCTTCGACACAGACACCTCAGGCGAGCACTCAATCCACTGAGGCGGTTCAATCCTTCGACACAGGCACCTCAGGCGAGCACTCAATCCACTGAGGCGGTTCAATCCTTCGACACAGGCACCTCAGGCGAGCACTCAATCACTGAGGCGGTTCAATCCTTCGACACAGGCACCTCAGGCGAGCACTCAATCCACTGAGGCGGTTCAATCCTTCGACACAGGCACCTCAGGCGAGCACTCAATCCACTGAGGCGGTTCAATCCTTCGACACAGGCACCTCAGGCGAGCACTCAATCCACTGAGGCGGTTCAATCCTTCGACACAGGCACCTCAGGCGAGCACTCAATCCACTGAGGTGGTTCAATCCTTCGACACAGGCACCTCAGGCGAGCACTCAATCCACTGAGGTGGTTCAATCCTTCGACACAGGCACCTCAGGCGAGCACTCAATCCACTGAGGCGGTTCAATCATTCGACACAGACACCTCAGGCGAGCACTCAATCCACTGAGGCGGTTCAATCCTTCGACACAGGCACCTCAGGCGAGCACTCAATCCACTGAGCTATATCACGCCCCTCTTACGGTCGGAGGCGGGACGTAGCCCAGTGGTAAAGCGCTCGCTCGATGCGCGGTCGGTCTGGGATCGATCCCCGTTGGTGGGCCCATTGAACTGTTTCTTGTTCCAGCCAGAGCACCACGACTGGAATATAAAAGGCTGTGGTATGTACTACCCTGTCTGTGGGATGGTGCATATAAAAGATCCCCTGCTGCTAATCGAAAAGAGTAGCCCATGAAGTGGCGACAGCGGGTTTTCTCTCTTAATATCTGTGTGGTCCATAACCATATGTCTGACGCCATATAACCGTAAATAAAATGTGTGGAGTGCGTCGTTAAATAAAACATTTCCTTCCTTCTTACGGAGTACTGGGGCTGACAAACAATAACATCAGGGCCGTAGCTAGAGTGTGTGTGTGTGTGTGGGGGGGGGGGGGGGGTCAGAAAAAAATCCGGAAAGCATTATAGAAACTTAAAGAAAATTCTCGTCTTAACAGTTTAAGGAGTTCTAGACTATTAACTACTCAGTTGCCCCCCCCCCCCCTCCCCCAAACAAAAAATCATAGCTACGGCCATGAACATGGTATCATATGTTAAGTTTTTCATGGGTACCGACAGTAAAGTTCCAAGTAATCAGTTGTGTGTATTACCAAAATTGCCTTCTAACGCATTTCTATTATTAATTAAGTTTAATGAAACGTATAATATAACAGTACTTGAAACGTGTGAACTGTAGCGTTTGTAGTCCGCCGCACTGAAAGAGAGGATAACTCTTTACAGCCTGACTTACTTTTGTTTTCAATATTGACTCTTCTTTTGTGGAGGTTAGAAAAGTGTTGTCTGGTGGGAGGTAAAATTCGAACGTTCAGCCGTGTTGTTGTTTTTGTTGGCAATATAACCAATTTATTGCGAAAGACTGATTCACGTATGCAATTGGGATTGAAAGGTGATAGAAGAACAGAGCATGAGGTACATATTTTAGACATTATGGATGACGTCTGCCGGTATTAATTAGTTTACAGTTGTTTTAATCTGCGTGACTCAGTCACTGTCTGACTGGTCATCTTTGACGAACAACACGAAGTTAACGTGACCTGGCAGTTGACATTGATGGTCAGCGGTTTGCTTAAATCAGCTTTTGTCAATCGGGTTTGGTTTTGTAGCATAAAATGTACAGCGATTGTCTTAATGATGCGGGAAATGCTTAAAGAGATATGATATCAATAATTTATTTGGCGTAAATGTAAAACAGTTAAGTAAAAATCGTTGGCGCACCGAAAGTCGTGGTACTGCAGCATTATTATCGAGGAAGAGAGACGCACATGATATGGTTACATCATTCTATTTCTAATCAGTTAATTTAATTATTTATTTTTGGTTTCTATTACCAACTTGTCCAATTTTGCTTTTGTCAAAGAAAATGAAGTTACCTGTGACATCAGGAAATGACAGCAGCTGGTGGTGGTGTGTGTGTGTGAAGTTGAGGGCTGGGAGCAATATATTAATTGATTTTTAAATGGGGGTTGAGGACAATGCATTATCTTCAGAGTTGGGATGGGTTGGCAGTGCCCCACTCCTCTGTTACTGACATGTGCACACACAAACACATATATATACATATATGTAAAGTACATATATATATTTGTGATTGTAGTCTACCAGTACCATGGCTACTCATGAGCCTGACACGTAACGTGCATGTATTATAATATAAATTGTAATAGTGTAACTTTTAATAAGAAAACAACTCAAGACTCTACTATTCAGTAAACAGGCTGTCATTCCTAAACTACTGGGCTGCAGATGAAATAAATAATATGACAAACTGTCCTTTTTAGTAAATATGAATGCCATTTCTGTCTTAACTGGAACAAACCATACACTGTACAAACACATATATTATTTGTTTATTGTATCCTGACTAAAAAGCAAACAAAAAAACCTGAGCATTATTTTAGCCTAAATACATTCTTTTTAATAGTTTAAAATGTGCTGGGGTGTCATTAGATCAACATTTCTTTAAATTCAACCCCAGTACTTAAGAAAATGTTCACAGCCAGGGTTTTTCTGCCAGAGGGTAAAACGGGTATGGCGCCATACCCAAAACTTCCTGCAGATTTGTTTTTTAAGTTAACCTTTTGACAAAATTAATTGTTCTGATTTTCTTAACCCTAACTCAAACTTAACACATTTTCTTTCTAAAGGAGGCCCCCCATACTCCCTATTGACTGTGGTTGCATTTAATTCCATAGTGCCATACGCAAAAATTTCTTTTTGGCAGAAACACTGACAGCAAAAAACATGCCATGGATAAAAAATGTGAATATATGGTACACAGTGGCGCTGCAAAAAAGTGTTGTGGAGAATTATAATGTCTGCAGCAATCTCCATGACATTGCTGATTGCCACACGGGCAATTATTGCAGGGGTTGTTTTCTTATAAATCTAATGACACCATTGCATTGCCATAGTGAGGGGTGGGGCACAGGGACCATGCCCTCCCCAAACAAACTTTTTTTTTTAAAGTATTAAATTTTATAAAATTATTCATGTACATACTTGGTTCTAAAAAAATATGTGTGTTTCAGGTTTCATCCTTTAAAAAACTAGAGTAGGTATGAATTTTTAAAAGAATTATTATTATTGTTAAAAAAATGAACTCAAACAAGGTATTCCAAATCTAGTTTGCTGATTGCAAAAAATCAGGGATCATGATTTTTTTATTTTATAATTTTATAATTAAAAAAAAAAAATTGCTTAAATTAGTTAAACTGTTTGGGTAACTCATTACACACACATATTTTGTTTGTGTGTTTGATTGAAGGTATCGCACATTTTGTTGTGCTGGATTAGGCAAAATGAAATGGGTTACATGTACTGGTGGTGTGTTTTATGTAACCCATGAATGGTTTAGCCAAACTGTCAATTCTGAGAGGCCTGAGCTAATGTCAGGTCAAGATTCAAGACTTAGAGTAGTTTGCTGTCATGAATTGTGTTTGGAAAATTCACTATTTCAAATACAGTTAAAAAGTGCTGACACCACTCCCCTCATTGATCAAACCCTAGTTCCACCACTGAAGGTTATGCACTATATGTCATTGTCAGATATTAAAACAGTCATACGTATATAACACGTATAGTATATACTGGTATGTACATGATGTATGAGAATGTCTTTATAAACAGATCTATATCAAGTAGCTAACTGTCAATGCCATGACATAATAACATGATAAATAGCATTGTTATGGCATATAGTGTACATATTCCTCTTAAAGGGACAGGCCTTAGCTTACAACCATTGTAAAATCTTTCCGACCAACAGAGCCTTTTTCGATGACGTAACATACAAATTAAAGGCATTTTTAAATTTAAACTGCGTGTCTGTATTTACAAGGTGTTTGTTGTTGTCCTGATGCTTGTAGTAGCCCAAACTGGAATTTACCACCCAATAATTTTGTACGTACGAAAAAATGTATATCACAAATTAAAGTAAAAACTGAGTGCTACAAACATTAGTATACAACTGCAAACACATTCGATATACAGACACTGTATTAATCTAAACAAGAAAATGTATTTAGTATGAAATAGTAGTCTCCAACAAGGCTCTGTTATTGCATTCATTAGTAAAGCAGGCCAGCTAATCTTGCAACAAAAACATAAAACGTAAGTTGATTTTCATATAAAAATTCAAATACTTGAAATAGTTGATTTACCAGACCTTTGATCATAACTGAAAATTCAGGTAACTCATTTTACTTTTTGTGTACCCCATTATGTCCAAGGGGCAGGATGTAGCCCAGTGGTACAGCGCTCGCCTGATGTGCGATCGATCTCGGATTGATTCCCATTGGTGGGCTCATTGGGCTATTTCTCATTCCAGCCAGTGATCCACAACTGGTGTAACAAAGGCCGTGGTATGTACTATCCTGTCTGTGGAATAGTGCGTATAAAAGTGAAAAGAGTAGCCCATGGAGTGGCGACAGCAGGTTTCCTCTCTTAATATCTGTGTGTTCCAACGCCATATATACAGTAACCATAAATAAAATGTGTTGAGTGCATCGTTAAATAAAACATTTCTTTCCTTGGTGCCCTAAATATTTTTACTGGAATAAAAAAATTATTTAAGCAAAATTAGATTTGCGCGAGCAATGCATGCACAAAATTATCATTCTTGTAATTTTTAGACACCTGATCATTTAAAGATACATTGACACAGTGGCCATTTCACTCTTTAGGTGACTCATACCAGAACAGCTGTTGCATCATTTGCTATTGACTGACTGCAAGTATACATAAGTTACCTTCAGTTTTCATAGTTTTAACCAACATTTTTTACATACATGTAATACTATGTCAGCATATATAAGTAATTTTTCATTTTGTATTGATTGAAACATTTTATATCTTTTTAAAAAATAATGGATTGGGCACAATTAACTGCAGGGTTTGTGACATAATGTAAAACAGGCATGGCACCATACCCAAAAGGTTTTGCAGATTATTTTTTTTGCAAGTTAACCTTTAGACAAAATTAATTACTGTTATCATTACTGTATGATTTGCTTAACCCTAACCCTAAAATTAACCCAGTTTCTTTCTGGAGAGACACCCCCCCCCCCCCCTTTGACTGTGGTTGCATTCAGTTCCATAGCGCCATACCCAAAAATTTCTTTCTGGCAGAAACACTGACTAGGCCTTTTCCATTGATTTTGTAAGAAATATTTTAAACACATACTCTGACTTAAACCTACTTTCCCAAGCAATGTTGATAATTGTGATTGATCATAATATTTTAGCAGTTTTTGTAAATCAGCTTTTTCATCCAGGTATATATACATGTACCTGTATGTCAATATAGTAGCAGGGCTCGAATTTAATGGCGGTCATGTGACCTAGTCATATATGGCCCAATGAAAATTATTTTGCATGTTACTGACTGGCCATCATACTCGAACACGATCAGTCTTAAGTCAAATGGCCTTGCCTTCTGATTTGCCAAATTTGAGGCCTGCATGTAGTAGTACAAATATATGTTTACATACATGTATGTTAAGCTACTGTCACACCTTGCCGGATAGCGTTAACGGACGTCTGACGGAGCAATTTTTTTTTATCTGGTGGTGAAAGTTGTCTCCGTTGCTGCTCGAGACCCTTCGAAAGGAAGAACACCCGATATTTAGCGGATAAAACGCACAATCACCGGACAAGTACATGACAATTACCGGCCACTGTAACAGACATTACCGTACGAGTAACGGACAAGATCCGGTCAAAACGAAAGCGGAACGCATGAGAAACTGACAAAATGTTCATCGAACGTATTTGTACAGGTCACGTGACGGACAAAACGGGTATAAATAGTCCGGTGAATTGAACACTGCACCCAGAGGAAGCTGGACAAAAGAATACAGGCCTCCTCCATCCATCCCCCAAAGTCCTTGCTGCTGGTATGACTTCTTGGGCACTTGGAATAGGAAAAGGAAAACAAAACAACCAGCGGCAAACCTCAAGCACCAACAACCGCCTTCGCCTCGTGTGATATATACACAATTGCTCGAGTCTCCCCTGGGTTGTCATGCCACAATCAGAAGAGATCAGGCCCTTTCTAAGGGCTGTACGGGCAACCTAGGGAGACACCCCAGCATCAACGAGGTCTTAATAACGAGTTACTTTCGGCCTACTAAAATCAAAACCTATATGTAGCTCTCTACCTTTCACATTTGAATGACCATCAAAATTGCACCAAATTTCCTTCATTAAAATGTGCACCAATTCTCTTTGGCTTAATCCTATGGGATATTCCAAATTACATCGCACCATATGACCTCCCGCCTGTTACCAACCTCGATTGGACTGCTGGTGCTCCCTTGCACCTGCCAGTGCAGACGTTCCCTTCTTCACTCGGCCGGCTCTTGTGCCCAAGACAGGCGTGCGCTACAACAGCTTGCCTGAATGTGCACGTTAACTCTTTTGGTATTGGTATTGGTATTAACACAGGGCGCACGTATCATCAGGCTCCAGTTGGCTCAACACCTCTCTCCAAGATGTCCAAGGGCAAGGCCAAGGCACAGAGGAAGGCTGCCAGGTCCCCAATCAATGTGCTCTAGTGGTGTCGTTAAACAAAACAAATTTTTAACTATTCATATTAGCATTACTGCCAAACGGCAAACAAAGTGCTATGCATGTTTACATGGATTACAACTAATATTGTGATAAGAATACATGGTGAAATGGTTCCAGGCAAGCGAGTCACGTCCACCGGATATCAACGAATGCGAACTGACAGGTACAGGACGAGGAACACACAAGTTCCGAACAAAACGCATGCCCAGCGCACAACAACCGTACAACCGGCGGACGCCTTTGCCCGGTGGAGTCCGTTCCAAGTTTTGTGCATGCACAAAACTTTCTGCCGGATTGAACGGACCTCGCCGGACCTTGCCTGACAAGGAACACATTCGCCGAATGACAAAAGGACGGGGAACGGAGGAGAACGGATTGAAAATTTTGCTCTCCGTCGGACACCCATTAACGCTATCCGGCACGGTGTGACAGTAGCTTTATATACATGTATATATATAAATAATTACTGTGTTAATCACTGAGTCTTGATTTAAAAAAAATAATAATACACTAGCCGTGGGATCAGTGATTTTTAAAATTTACTAGCCACAATTAAAAATTCACTAGCCTTACTTCAAGTAAATACAACTTTACTGTATAGTAATAATCGAATATGTCACCTAAAGAGCGCGATAGAGGGTAAAAAACCTTAGATTTGGGGGTGGGGGGTGGACAGGACATTCATATTTACAAAATAGTCTTGAATTCAGCATTTGACAACATTTTTTCACTAGCCATGGGGTATGACAATAGTAGTTATTTACTATAGCCCAACAGTTAATATTACTAGCCATGGGAGAGGAGCTATCATAATCTAGAAACCTTGTTTAATATTGTTTATCACTAACAACATACCTGTATGTTATGTATCAAAATTCAAATTAGTATGTTTCAGGGCTCGAAACGGCCTGTGGCCAGGTCGCATTTGCCAAATGCGACCAATGTCCCGTTTGGGCAGCTTAAATATTAAAAAATAATGGTGTTAGTCGCCCAAATAATATCTTCTTTAGAGCTATAACATATGAGCCACTATTAAAATTTGTATTGCATATATTTATTCCACATTAAAATCTTGCTCGTTGTTCATTGTTCGCTTACCTTAATTTGCCAACATCCATTATTGTTTGTTGGGCCACCATATTTTTTGGCAAGTTTCGAGCCCTGTGTGTATACGTGTATGTTATATTTGTAATTATTGTGTATTTACCAGCTGTTATAAATAACAGATTGCTCGAGTTTAGTTAAGAATGGAATCACTGAAGCAGTTGTAACAAATATTTTTAAAGAGATAAAAAAAAACCTACATTTTTTGCACTTGTCATGTGTCTCCTTGTTGGCCGAGACTTGACCAGCCCTAAGTGTTTCTTTACATGCAATGTTGAAGAGTTGAAAGAGCTTTTTAACGGTTGAGCTATTGGTGGTCAGTGAAGTGAAACTCATCAGTGGTGTAGGTATCAGAGATTGCATCCAGGTAATAAACCATCTGACTGCTATGATCATTTGATCTGGTGTCAGGGTTGTCTCGTCATAAAAGGAATGATCTCGCAATAATGACCCAGTGTTGAATTGCTCAACACCAGAAACTGGTATCGGTCTATAATGATATATAGTGTGTTCACAGGCCTTGTATTTTAAAGCTCTCCCGCCATAGCCCACGTAAAGTGCCAACCATGCAGGTGGGCTAAAAACAGCTCACCTAGGCTAAAATAATTATGAAAAATCGCCCGCCTACAGAAGTACTCTCGCTATGCCGGCTGATCAATCCCAACTGTTAAATACTAACAGAAATAAATATTATTGTTAAATCACGAAGTTGAAATCCAAGTATTACTGTTCTGTTTCATTCTTAACTTAGGCGCAGTCGGTTTAGGATCGATTCCTGTTGGTGAGCCTGTTGGGCTATTTCCCATTCCAGCCAATGTACTGCGACTGGTATGTGCTGTCCTGTGTGGGATGGTGCATATATAAAAGATACCTTGCTACTAATGGAAAAAAAATTCTTCTCTAAGACTATGTCAGAATTATCAAATGTTTGATATCCAATAGCCGATGATTAATATATCAATGTGCTCTAGTGGTGTCGTTAAACAAAACAAACTTCTTCTTTTTTAAATCACAATGCCTATTTTAAATCACACGGCCTGTGTTCATTAGTCAGTGCAGGGTTTCTGCCAGAGGATAAAACGGGTAAGGTCCCCATGCACTACCCAAACATATTTGCAGACAAAATTAATCACTCTAACCCTAAACTTAACCATTTTCTTTCTGTGGTTGCATGAATTCAATTCCATAACGCCATACCCAAAAATATCTTTCTGCCAGAAACACTGCTGTGGCAGACAATGGTATGCCGTGGCTACACCTACATGTACAGTGAAATCTTTCAAAACCGGACCCTCTGTAAACCGGAATTCCCCCAAACCCGGACATTTTTCATGGTCCATTTTTAAAAATCAGTACAGAACTTAACCTCTCTAAACCAGATACCTCTTAAAACTGGACATTATACTTGGTCTGGAGGGTGTCCGGTTTAGAGGGGTTTCACTGTATTATGCTTACAGTTATATACCTCGGTAAATACTATGGCCACCTATGTTTTGTCTCACCTTTACCAAGTTAAAAGGAAAGATATACGGCAGGTATTACTTTTCTCTTCAAGTTTAACACAACAGGTTTCACATTTACATGATCAGTTTCTTGCAAAACAAAGTCCCCGGTCTTGAATGAAACTTGGTTTGTAGTTTCACGTACATGGATGTTCATCCTAATGCACCGGAAAACTTTATACTAGGAAAGACATTTAATTCTGCTGAAGTCATGTTTCAAATTGTGTACTAAATTACATATAAGTATCATCAGAGATAACGAACACCCTGTCATGTATTGTTACATTCATAAATATTATATACTGTTGAAAGCAATGAGTGAACGCATCATGTTGTTGTAGACCAAATTTAATTCACAACTACATATTTGTATAACCAAGATGTGGGATTGAATATCAGTAATTACCAATGTGGGATTGAATATCAGTAAGGCAGTCTTTGCCAGGAAAGGCAAGTGATCACAACCACTCCACACTTAACTGGAAGTTTTTAGAACAGTGGTAAATTGATCGCCTTATATTAAACACAGGTGTTGTAAATGTATGTAGTTACACATGCGTAATGTTGGTACTACACCAAACACCCAAAGCACATTGATGGGCTTCAATGTGGTTATTTGTGTTGAGTGCATTGTTAAATAACACATTTCCTTCTTCAATGCGGTTATACTTCCAGTTGCTACACCAAATTCGCTTCAAAGCGCTTTGAACCCATTTCAGTTCAGTTTTATTTATGACGTAACGTTGTATGAAAGTGATACAGGCCATTCACATCCTCCATTTTGCAGGTTACTATTGTACTTTAAAGGTAAAGGAAAACTGGATGACGTCATATGGAAGGAAAAAGGCAGATAAATTACATGATGTCGTATGAAAACAACAGATCCCTCCTGTTATGTGAGAATCGTATTTGATGTAGCATGTTCCAAAGCACTTCGATATGCTTTCACTGCCAGTATAGCAAAGATGTCATGATCAGCTTCTAGTTCTATTCACTTTTAGTTCAAAGAGCATCGATGCGCTTTGGCGAAACTGTTGTTGGTGTTACTAATGACCAATACTGGTAATATACAACTGAATGTCAGTAATGTGGGACTGAATGTCAGTAATGTGAGAATGAATGTCAGTAATGTGGGACTGAATGTCTGATGTGAGACTGAATGTCAGTAATGTTGATCTGAATGTCATTGATGTGGGACTGAAGGTCAGTCATGTGGCACTGAATGTCAGTAATGTGGGACTGAAGGTCATTGATGTGAGACTGAAGGTCAGTAATGTGGGTCTGAATGTCAGTAATATGGGACTGAATGTCAGTGATGTGGGACTGAATGCCAATGATGTGGGGCTGAATATCAGTAATGTGGGACTGAAGGTCAGTAATGTGGGACTGAAGGTCAGTAATGTGGGTCTGAAGGTCAGTGATGTGGGTCTGAATGTCAGTAATGTGGGACTGAAGGTCGGTAATGTGGGACTGAAGGTCGGTAATGTGGGACTGGGTGTCGGTAATGTGGGACTGAAGGTCAGTAATGTGGGACTGAAGGTCAGTAATGTGGGGCTGAAGGTCAGTCATGTGGGACTGAAGGTCAGTGATGTGGGACTGAAGGTCAGTAATGTGGGACTGAATATAGGACTCACACTGGAGGGAAGTTTGGTGTAGCCAATTTTTAGATATATAGAGACTTTTTCTTGAAAATTATTAAATGTGTTGAATTGAAGGACAACATATGTTTCATAGGCCAAAGACTAAATATATAAAAATTAACAAAATTCACTAACTGACACTTGTGAATAAGGATTTTTGGTTGCAGTCATTATTAATACTTGCTGTTACTATATACATGTATTGCTGAGTATTGAATGAAATGGTCTCATCTTTGTATACTAAGTACACAATTCTGTGCGTCTGAGTTTGTGTCTATCTATATTGTCACTGTATACATTCACTGACTCTTTATCTCCAACAGATGAGCAGTAATTGCCGGAGTTTAGTTAACAATGGAATCACTGAAGCAGAATTAACCAAGACTTTTGAGGAGATAAAAAAATACTTTTTCACTTGGTCTGTCTCTTTCTTGGCCAGCATTTAGTGTTTCTTTACATGCAATGCTGCATGGGGAGAAAAAGAGCTTAGCTGAACATTTCATTTATTCAAGTGAAATGTTTTTTTGTAGTTTAGCTATCAGAGATTGCACCTTATAAAGGGACTGTTATGGATGAAATGTCATGTGCTTGAACATTCATTTGATATAAGCACGTTAATTTCCGACATTTGACTTGACAGTTTTTTGTGGGCATACATACACGAAATGTCTGTATTATATAGTGTTGAGAATAGTAACTTTAAGAATGTTGGTTTAATGCACCCCAGTGCATTTGAAACTCTAGCTACCTGTAATATTTGTATCGTTCTTCACTAGGAAAGGTGAGTGATCACTAACACTCCCATCCACATATAAAATATACCAGCCTCGGTGACATTTGGCTGGTAGGTACTGGGTTTGTAGCCCGGTACCGGCTCCCACCCAGAGCGAGCTTTAATGACTCAGTGGGTAGGTGTAAGACCACTACACCCTCTTCTCTTTCAGTGTTCACTAACCACTAACCACTAACCCACTGTCCAAGACAGACAGTCCAGATAGCTGATGTTTGTGCTCAGGACAGCGTACTTGAACCTTGATTGGATATAAGGACAAAAAAATAAGTTGAATTTAAATTGAAATAAAAGATCCCTCTTCTCTTTCACTAACAACTAACCACTAACCCACTGTCCAAGACAGACAGTCCATATAGCTGAGGTGTGTGCCCAGAACAGCGTACTTGAACCTTGATTAGATATAAGGACAAAAAAAGAAGTTAAATTGAAATAAAAGATCCTGTTGCAGCTAATGAAAAAATGTAGCAGGTTTGCTATAAAAACAGACACAATTATAAATTATTTGACATCTAATGGCTGGTGATTCATTAATCAATATGCTCTAGTGGTGTCTTTAAACAAACCAAACCAATAACTTATGATTCATTAGTCAGTGTTTTCTGGCGATGTTGGTAAACAAAACCAAACCAAACCAATGGCTGATGATTCATAAATCAGTGTTATAAATAAAACCAACACTACCTCTGAGTCAGAGCTTTGATTAAAAATGGCCTATCCTCCAAACAAATGAAAGATAAATTATGTCTGTAATGTCATAGAGGTTTTTTTTTTTTTTTCCAATAAAATATGTGGCATTTTAATCAAATTAGGTTTGTTCTCAGTCACATGATTATTACAGTCTTAATTATTAAGTTTAAAATAAAATTAACAAACTATTGAGGCTGTGAGTAGATATAGACTCATGATTATTACAGTCTTAATTATTAAGTTTAAAGTAAAATTAACAAACTATTGGGGCTGTGAGTAGATGTAGACTCATGATTATTACAGTCTTAATTATTAAGTTCAAAATAAAATTAACTAACTATTGGGGCTGTGAGTAGATGTAGACTCATGATTATTACAGTCTTAATTATTAAGTTCAAAATAAAATTAACAAACTATTGGGGCTGTGAGTAGATGTAGACTCATGATTATTACAGTCTTAATTATTAAGTTCAAAGTAAAATTAACAAACTATTGGGGCTGTGAGTAGATGTAGACTCATGATTATTACAGTCTTAATTATTAAGTTCAAAATAAAATTAACTAACTATTGGGGCTGTGAGTAGATGTAGACTCATGATTATTACAGTCTTAATTATTAAGTTCAAAATAAAATTAACTAACTATTGGGGCTGTGAGTAGATGTAGACTCATGATTATTACAGTCTTAATTATTAAGTTCAAAATAAAATTAACAAACTATTGGGGCTGTGAGTAGATGTAGACTCATGATTATTACAGTCTTAATTATTAAGTTCAAAGTAAAATTAACAAACTATTGGGGCTGTGAGTAGATGTAGACTCATGATTATTACAGTCTTAATTATTAAGTTTAAAGTAAAATTAACAAACTATTGGGGCTGTGAGTAGATGTAGACTCATGATTATTACAGTCTTAATTATTAAGTTTAAAATAAAATTAACAAACTATTGGGGCTGTGAGTAGATGTAGACTCATGATTATTACAGTCTTAATTATTAAGTTTAAAGTAAAATTAACAAACTATTAAGGCTGTGAGTAGATGTAGACTCCATTGTCTTGAAAAGATTTTGAAGTCCTTTGCTGCTAATGAAACGCTGTAGCAGGTATCGTCTATAAACTATGTTTGACATCCAATACATGTACTAGCAATTGCTGATGATTCGTTAATCAATGTTCTCTAGTGATGTCGTTAAACAAAATAACGGACTCGTCAGTGAACACTGTCAAATAACTGTTCATGGAAAAGTAAATACTTTCTAGTTTCTGACCGGCCTCGGTGGCGTCGTGGCAGGCCATCGGTCTACAGGCTGGTAGGTACTGGGTTCGGATCCCAGTCGAGGCATGGGATTTTTAATCCAGATACCGACTCCAAACCCTGAGTGAGTGCTCCGCGAGGCTCAATGGGTAGGTGTAAAACCACTTGCACCGACCAGTGATCCATAACTGGTTCAGCAAAGGCCATGGTTTGTGCTATCCTGCCTGTGGGAAGCGCAAATAAAAGATCCCTTGCTGCCTGTCGTAAAGAAGAGTAGCCTATGTGGCGACAGCGGGTTTCCTCTAAAAACAGTGTCAGAATGACCATATGTTTGACGTCCAATAGCCGATGATAAGATTAAAAATCAATGTGCTCTAGTGGCGTCGTTAAATAAAACAAACTTTACTTTTTCTAGTTTCTGAGTGGTGAGTAGCGTACTAGTAGGCTATTAGGAACATCAACCAGGCTAACTATGGGTCCACAGAAAATTTCCACAAATTATTTAGTAAACTTCAAAAATTGCAGAAACCCTGTTAATTTGTAACAAAATTTCAATTATTACATGAAATTAATTCGCCAAATTAAAATAAAATTTGCCATTTGTTTTGGAAATTCGCAGTTGGCGAATTTGACGAGTGCCAGATCTAGCCCTGATCAACTTTTTTTCTTCATGTATTTCTTTCTGGAACAGGCCCCAGTGAATATGACATATAACCAATGATGCATCACCGGGTTAAAAACACAGTTTACTGTTATTTCAACCCTGTTATGTGTACATGTGCTTGAAATGCATGTTGGAGTGACCGTCTCTGACATGAAGCCGTCAACGTATGCCGACTGAATCTTCTCATCACATTCACCGTTTGTGTCATATTTGAACTTACATCATACTGCATTTTCAGCACCGTAATAACAATATCACTGTCCAGGTGTTTACCGTAGCCTGAATTTTTCAACCACTGAAATATGACACTGACATTAGAGCTTCTTCAGATGAGTTGTTTGGGTACGGTGGGCACCAGGCTACAAATGTATTACTTGTGGTGTTTCCAATTTGCTTGGCGGTTTTCACATTTCCAAGTATATGTGGAGGATTTGCAACTATTTGTTGAAACTGAAATTGACTTCAACCATACATAGCCAGTGATACAGTGCTGCTCCTGATGCCCAATTGGGCTGTTTATTCATCGCAGCCAGTGGCACCACGACTGCCCGTATAACTTAAGGCCTAATGGTATGCTGCCTATCCTGTCTTGTAATGGATGCTTATAAAAGATCTCTTTGACCCTACTATGCCGAAAATGTAGCGGCCGTTTTCTCTGCCCTAAGGCGGCTATCTGTCATATATTACCAAATGATTTGACACATCCAGTGGGCTGTATTTGATTAATCCATATCAATTTGCTCTAGTGGTGTCGTTCAAACAATAACAACTTTATCTTTCTACGTACATGCTACAGGTTGTCTTTTTGTTCTTTCCCTTATCATCCATCTTCTTTTCCCTCCTCTTCCATCCTTTATCCCAATCCCTCTCCAATTGTATTCCCCCCTCACATTCCCTGCTTTAATTTCTTTCCCCATCCATTTAGCTTTTATATGACTTTTATGGAAGAAAAAAAGCAGATATATGAGTAAGTGGTGCGTAATTATTGTGTTAATAACGTTAAATTCATAAAATTGTAACCAGACTTCCTAGCTGCTACCTAGCCTACGAGCAGGTGTGTCCCTACATTACTAACGATGCCAGCTCCACACCTGTCCATTAGTAACACATAGGATGGGCGGCTTAATTAGAATAATATTCAATGAAGTATTTACCCGGCTTCAAACTGAGCAGAGTACACATTGATGTTACTCCATTCCACGATGCCTTGTTGTGATCTCTTTCTTGCAGTTAATTGGTTTTCAATTTTGACATCAAATAAGAACTACAGAGTGTTAAATACACGCACAGAGTACACATAATGCTATGTGACTGGTGCAGCGAACCTGTCCTTCATGGGTATCGTTGTATGATATTTGGTAGCAATCATATAAGTATTATATACTTGCTAGCAACTGTACACAGTCAGTTGTCTCAAAAAAGTCACTTTTAATATTGTTCAAGTTTGTGTTTTGTTTAACAACACTACTAGAACACATTAATTTATTAATCAATCATCTATATGGGATCCAAACATTTGGTAAGTTTGACATCATAGTTTTAGAGACGAAACCCGCCCCCTACATTTTCCCATTAGTAGCAAGAGGAACTTTTATATGCCACCATCCCACCAGACAGGATTAGCCACATATCATGACCCTTGAATATAACCAGGTCATGCGTGCCACTGCGCGGACGAATATGGAACTATGAAATTCACAACCGATTGCCAACGCATATTGAGGAAGGGGAAGGGGGGTTGGGGGCTGATGCGGAGTGGGACTTATGGTTAACTCAAGAACTTAGCCGATCGGTCATATACAGGGTCTTCTCCTCAGCCTAGACTAAAAAAGAAAAGAAAAAAGCGAGACATCTTTTAAATTAAAAGGGGTTACTTTTTGTTTTCTCTTTGGGAGAGGCTCGTGAACTACTACCATAGAACCCACTCCACTAGATATTCACTTAACAAAGTTGGCCTTGGAAAATACACATACCTACACAGTAGATACAGGTCCCCCGTCCCCACCTAGTTTAGATCAAATAACCGGATCAATTTTACTCTTGTTTTTTAATTGGTGGGCGTTCAGACCATTCGCCGTACCCCCCCACCCCCCACCCTCCACCAAATTAGGTAGGTCCCTAAAAAAAAAAGTGGCTTGAAAAATACAAGACACGTGCTTTTGAAAAGCTGGCCTCGCATCTCTTCTCCATAAAAGGACACCTGCATGCACAAAGATTCTAGAATAATGTCTGTCAAAGTGCGTTTGTGAATTATATGAATATAGAGATTTGTCGGTCGTGTGCGGGAACAGCAGCTGTGTGGAGGAGATGCTAGCGCGACTGTTTGTTGTTGCCCCACAGCGCGCCTATGATTGCTGCCTGCCCGCAACATGCCTCACATGCCTGGGAAGCAACCGATAGCCGACACAAAAGACGTCTGTTGATGTAGCGTCCCAGTGTTAGCCTCTAAACACTTTGAACATGTGCATCGTTGACCCATTTACATGTGCACATTTTGCCGTTTTCTGTGTGACTGTGGTGTGGGTGTGTGTGCTACATGTACCTTCACCTCCCTCCTTCTCCACTTTCTCTCGCATGTATGTCTGTCTCTCTCTCTCTATCTCTCGCTCTCTCTCTCTCTCGCTCTCTCTCTCTCTCTATCTCTCTCTCTCTCCTCTCAACTGCCTCTCTCTTTTCTGCTCACTGCCTCTCTCTTTCTCCCCTCCCTCTCTCTCTCTCTCTCTCTCTCTCTCTCTCTCTCTCTCTCTCTCTCTCTCTCTCTCTCTCTCTCTCTCTCAATCTCAATCTCTTTCCCCTCCCTCCTCACTCTGTCTTTCTAACACATCCTTTCCTCCCCTGCTCTCTTTCTTTCTTTATCCCCTCTCCTCCATCTATCTCTCTCTCTTTCTTTCCTTCTTTCTCTTGACCAAGTCTTGTACATGCTAGACGCCAAATAACCATAGTTTAAAACATGCCGAGTTGGTGTTAATTAAGCACACTTTCATCTCCTTCCCCCAACCAGTTGTGACCTTTGTTTGACAGGTGATACAACCAAGTTGTCCTACATGTGTTCATGTTAGGCTCCCTGTCAGTGCTGCTCTGTGGCTGGGCAGTCAGAGGGTGGTGGATTCTGTCTGTTACACAACTGTCACTGGAAAAGGAAGGAAATGGTTTATTTAACAATGCACTCAACACATTTTATTTACGGTTATATGGCATCGGACATATGGTAAGGACCACACAGATATTGAGAGAGGAAACCCGCTGTCGACACTTCATGGACTACTCATTTCCATTAGCAGCAAAGGATCTTTTATATACACCATCCCACCAACAGGATAGCACCTACCACGGCCTTTGATATACCAGTCGTGGTGCACTGGCTGGAGCGAGAAATCAACTGTTACTGGATATGCATAATAGCACATCCATCTGGCTAACTGTTCACTGTACCAACAGTCATTTGTTAACTCCAGGGCCAGGTCCACAACATTTGGAAAAAGATGTTTGCCACTGAAATGGTAGGGGCTGCTACTGGATCATCCCACTATAAAACTGGCCCAGCATTTATAACTGGACAAAATGCAGGAAGTTGGTATGTGATATCTACAAGTACAAGATTTTCATTTCAACTTATTTTCGTGCTTATATCCAATTAAGGTTCAAGCACGCTGTCCTGGGCACACACCTCAGCTATCTGGGCTGTCTGTCCAGGACAGTAGGTTAATTGTTAGTTGGTTAGTAGTTAGTGAGAGAGAAGAGGGTGTAGTGGCCTTACACCTACCCATTGAGCCCTTAAGAACTCGCTCTGGGTTGGAGCCGGTACCGGGCTGCGAACCTGTACCTACCAGCCTGTAGTCCGATGGCTTAACCACTACGCCACCGAGGCCGGTCAAGTACAAGATAAATTATTTGAAAACAAAGTATGTGTATTGATGTTAGTTTCACTAGTATATGGCACAGCTGTTACAAGTAATACAAGGTGTGAACCTGCATTATGTATATTAATTCTGTCAAACCCCTCAAGATAAAATTACTAGTAGTCCTCTACCGGCATAGGTGTATGGGCTCCTATTTTTGTAAGGGGGGGGGGAGGAGGGGGGCAGGTTGGGGTTTTTTTTTGCAAAGGAATCAGATTTTTTTGCCCAAATTTGAGGAATTGCTCCAATTCAGTAGTGTGGGGACATGCTTATTCCTGCCAGTCAAACCAGAGAGGATACAGGTTTTATTTCTCCATCCTTCTGTCCATCTGTCTGTCCGTCTGTTTTACACTCCTTTTTTTCCCCATGATTTCCCCATTTTTCACAGAGTTATGGCTCTTGAACTTAAGAGAAAAAAAAAGAAAAATGTTTGTTTTCTTTAACGACACCACTAGAGCGCATTGATTAATGAGTCATCGGCTATTGGATGTCAAACATATTTGGCAATTCTGACTCGTAGTCATCAGAGAAAACCCGCTACATCTTTCCTAATGCAGCAAGGGATCTTTTATATGCCCTTTCCTACTGACAAGATAGCACATACCACGGCCTTCGATATACCAGTCATGGTGCACTGGCTGTAATGAGAAATAGCCCAATGGGCCCATTGATCCCACACCGACTGCGCATCAAGTGAGTGCTTTACCACTGGGTTAAGTCTCACCACCTGAACTTAAGAGATACAAATATTTGTTTTCTGGATTTATTTGTTTTACATAGTCCTCAAGATACTGAGCTGAAATGTTGTATACAGTTTTATCATGTGTTATTACAAAGTGATTTACACCTTACTCTTGAACTTCAAAAATTGTTGGGTTAGGGTTAGGGTTTAGTAGGAAAGAAAGAAAGAAAAATGTTTTGTTTAAAAATGCACTCAACACATTTTATTTATGGTTATATGGCGTCAGACATATGGTTAAGGACCACACAGATATAGAGAGAGGAAACCAGCTGTCGCCACTACATGGGCTACTCTTTACACCTTACTCTTGAACTTCAAAAATTGTTGGGGGGTTTTCTAAGTTGTGAACCCTACTCAAGGCTCAGAATTGACAGGGGCAAGCTGCAAATGCCACTCATAAGAGAAAGAAAGAAAGAAATGTTTTATTTAACAACGCACTCAACACATTTTATTTATGGTTATATGGCGTCAGATATATGGTTAAGGACCACACAGATATAGAGAGAGGAAACCCCAATGTCGCCACTTCATGGACTACTCTTTTCGATTAGCAGCAAGGGATCTTTTATATGCACCATCCCACAGACAGGGTAGTACATACCACAGCCTTTGATATACCAGGCGTTTGGTAGGGGACATGTATTACTTTAGCAGTATTATCAGAATGCTTATTTACATATACAAAATACAGCAAGCTAGTGTGTAAAATTAACAGATGCACGATAATCATTTTGATATACATTTTATTAGTATATATGAAGAGTTTCATAGCAAAACGCGATAAACGCCATATTAAAAACCATTGTGCGAACACCACTCAGACACTGTTCACACATAGACAAACACAAGTTCAAATTCAGTTTTCAGCAAAACGCGATACGATTGTCTGAAGATAAATCGCAGATTGCAGAGAAACTGGCGTTTATGGTGGTTTGGAATAAAATGTTTTTAGGATTGGTTGTGTATAGTGGCGTTTATCGCGTTTTGCGATGAAACTCTTCATATCCTAATTATATGGCACAGCTGTTACAATTTGTTTCACACAGTCCCTCAATATATTCATTTGAAATTTTGTATATATGTCTATCACGTACTGTTATATATAAGGTTTGACTTTCATGGAGAGTTACCGGCCTTGGTGGCGTAGTGGTTAGGCCATTTGTCTACAGGCTGGTAGGTACTGGGTTCGGATCCCAGTTGAGGCATGGGTTTTTTAATCCAGATACCGACTCCAAACCCTGAGTGAGTGCTCCACAAGGCTCAATGGGTAGGTGTAAACCACTTGCACCGACCAGTGATCCATAACTGGTTCAACAAAGGCCATGGTTTGTGCTATCCTGCCTGTGGGAAGCGCAAATAAAAGATCCCTTGCTGCTAATCGGAAAGAGTAGCCCATGTAGTGGTGACAGCGGGTTTCCTCTCAAATTCTGTGTGGTCCTTAAACATATGTCTGATGCCATATAACCATAAATAAAATGTGTTGAGTGCGTTGTTAAATAAAACATTTCTTTCTTTCTTTCTTTTTTATGGCGAGTTACCTATTTATAACAGAGTTACGGCCCTTGAAGTTGAACCTAGGAGACATGGAAATTTATTTTCAAGATTTTTTATTTTTTTTACAGTGTCTCAAGATACTGAGTTGAAATTTTGTATACAGCTTTTATATTGTGTGTGTGTGTGTATAGCGATTTATACCTTATTCTTGAACTTCAAAAAATTTACTCAGAATGCTTATTTATGCGTACAAAATACAGGAAGCTAGTGTGTAAAATTAACAGATGCACGATAATAATTTTGATGTACATTTTACTAGTATATATATCCTAATTATATGTCACAGCTGTTACAACTAATGCAAGGTTTGAACATGCATTATGTAAATTCATTCAGTGAAACCTTTCCAGATCAAATCATTGTTATTTCGGTATCAGAATGATCATTGAGATACCATCACTGGAATGATTACGTCCAAATCAAATCATTATTAAACCTGAACAGTTAAAGTTTATTTTGTTTAACGACACCACTAGAGCACATTGCAGTAAAGCTCCCTAATGATGGCAAAATGTATACACAATTCTGTACGTTTGAAAAAGACTTCATACAGCAAAATAATGTTTCGGTCATGTTTATTTGCTACTTAAAAATACAAATTGCTGTAGGAGGGCTCAAAATTGCCGTTGGTGGATCGTTTCACTATCAGCAGTTAAAAAAAAAAATGTAGTGGATTACAAATTCTTACGTTCAAGCCCTGTTATAAAGTCAGGGGGAAAGGCATTTGCTGCTTACTACATGTAGTTAGTACCGTAGTATTGTTAAAATAATAGATTATCAGTTATTACAATATTACATGTCTGGCCAAGGATTATCTCAAGCTACACATCACATTGTACACTGTGTATATATACACATGTAACGGTTTTTGTCAAGATATATGTGCTAAGAGTATACCCATAATACAGCATTCTGTCACAATAGAGGTCGAAGTTCACTGAACACCAAACAATGAAAAAGCAATCTGTGGGTTAAATTATGCCGTTATAGTTGTTATATGTAATTACAAGCAAGACAAACGGTGATCCCAGAGTAGCGTAATGAATTTAAGTTTTCAACTCTTGACACGCCGTTCAGACATGAAGTATTCATGTATGTAGGTATTTTGTTTTCAGGTTCATATACGTACACAAACAAGTTCAGTTAGTACTATATGTTGACTTGACACCCAACAAAAGTTGGTTTTGTTTAACGAGAGCACATTGATTAATTACACCACTAGAGCACATTGATTAATTACACCACTAGAGCACATTGATTAATTAATCATCGGCTATTGGATCATGTCAAATATTTGATAATTCTGACAGTCTTCATTGGAAACCTGCAACATTTTCCCATTTGCAGCAAGGGATCTTTTATATGCAGTTTCCCACAGACAGGAGGGAACATATCATATCATGACCCTTGATATGCCAGTCATGGGACACTGGTTAGGATGTGGAAAAACACAGTGGGTCTGCTGAGGGGGGTTATTAAATCACTGTAGATGAGCAGTCTACCCACTGAGCTAAATCCTACCCAAGAGCCATTTAAGGGTGTACCATTACATGACCTCTTAACACAATGGAATCGGTTGCTGGCGAAGTCAGACCCCGAATCCATGGTGGGCGTGCCTGAACCGAAAGGATGTGGGCACGATAATACAGTTCCCTTCCCTTCCTTCTTAACACAAATAGAAAAGAAAGGAATATTTGTTTAATGAAATGTTTAAGAAATAGCACAATGGGCAGCACACTGACGAGGATCGATCCAAGACTTGACCACGCATCATGCGAGCGCTTTACCACTGGGCTACATGACACTTGCAAAATGGATTCGATCCTCTAAGATAGATCCTGCCAACAATGTATACAGTGAATAAACACTTCTAAAACAGTTATTTAAATGTTTAATAACAATTATGTTAGTAGAAATACCAGACCTGTCAACCTTTAGTCAAGAGAAAGCAGGAGGTGTGTGTTGAAAAAGCAGGAGATTTTGTCAAAATGCAGGAGATTTTTTAAATTCACACAATTTAACCCAAAATCGCAAGATTTAAAAAAAACATTATTACAATAAGTTATATGAATACTTTATAATGTCATATATACTTCTTAACCTTAGATCTTGGCATTAAAAAAAAAAAAAATATTATTGTTAACAACTACGAAAAATTACTCTCCTACCTTTAATTGCTGTTAGATTTCCTCCAAAGTGTGTCCAGACACAAATCTTGAAAAAACCATTACAATGACACAGATTCCACATACCAGTTAATAACCATGTCACCTATATCGACTTCTCTGAGAGCGCATAGGGAAAAAAGCATGTAATTTTGTATCAGCTGCCATTTTGACTTTTTATGGAATATTCTTCAAGAGGGGTGAAAGGATAGGACTTAATCTAACAACATCATAACATGTTATGATATAAAAGCAAACGTGATGACGTCATATTATTAATTTTTATTATTATTATTATTATTATTATTTTAAAGATACCACTAGAGATCATCGATTTCATATTAATTGTGTCACATACTTTGGAGGCTTTCACCCCTCTTGAAGAGTATTCCATAAACAAGCAACATGGCAGACGGCAGAAAACTGCATGTATTTTTCCCTATGCAATCTCAGCAAAGACAATATCGGCGACATCGTTGCAGTCTCGTGTGTGGAATCTGTATATTTGTAGTGGGTTTTTTACGATTTGTGTTTGGACAAACTTTGGAGGAAATCTAACGGCAATTAAAGGTAGGAGAGTAATTTTTTGTAGTTGTTAACAATTTGGTTCGGACAATAAGTACCAAAGACAAATTTATATAAATTTTATAAATTAATATTCAGTTTTTACTATAATGAGGAACGGTAGCGTGGTACTTATTTAAAATCATTATAATGATGCAATAAACATTGTATTTTCATTAATCATAAGTAAAACCTCATTACGGACATCGTGTGAAATATACCGGAATTATACCCATTTCCGTGAGTAACTTTATGTCAATGTCAAACACAACATTTTTTAATTGTACAAAAATAATTTCTTGAAGTGTACCCTTATAACCAACATTTTACCGCACAAACATACAAAATTAACTGACACAAGTATGTTTATACAGCTAATTGGTCTTTTCGTTGTCTTGCTGTGACATGTGATTTTAACATGCATGTGTATCGCTGTCAACTCGGGAGTCTGGCAGTTCATATTCGTCATAGTTGCATTATGTAATCCAGTAGGAAGACATTTTACAATTCAGAGGTGTTATTAGAACTAAATTGGATAGTTTTTTTTTTTTATATGGCAACACTGAATGTCAATACACAACCTGTTGAATTAGCGGCAACACGCTTCGTAGCCATTACGATGACAACAAACATTATAATAACACGTCATTTTATAAACTCCATGTGCTTTTTTAACAATATAAATAGGCTATCCCACAATTCTCACTTCGGCAAAGGTTAAACAGTCGGGACAATTCGGCCTGTTACATTCTCGGAAACCGAAAGTAGTCGACATTTTCCGAATGAAAAAAAAAAAAGGCCGAGTTACTTCCCTTCTGTTATTTTGCCAAAAGAGGATCGATTTTTTTTTTATGCTTACAAAAATGTCATTTAACAGGAGAAACTGTCTCCCACACAGGTGAAAAGGAGATTTGATCAAATACCGGGAGACTCCCGCGGAATCCGGGAGGGTTGACAGGTCTGGAAATACTGGTTATCCAATGTGAATGTTTTGTCTCAGAAAACCCCCCATGTACAAATATAGGAGGTGGGTATAATATACATACTCTTTAAAAGAAAGTAGTGGAACCTGAAATATTAATGTTAATATAAACTATTAGACCGAACATACATTTTGTCCACAGGTATCATAGTAAAGAACATTCAAGTCTGTTTATCAACACACCGAAACACATTCCATAGTTTGCATGTGCATCAAGCAGTTGTCCGTACATGTGTGTGGGGTGTCATTCTCGATTTGACAATTTCCAGGAAGGTCGATTAATCACTGGAACATTATTCCTGTCAATCTTTTTCATTCTGTTGATCATACAGTTGTTATTGTTCTGTTTTTAGTCATTTTTATTCTTTGAATTTGCGATTTACTGATAAAAAACCGTCAACTTTCAAATTTCACTTCTAACCCCAATCGTCCTTCAAGATTTTGGTGGTCATAAAACCTACTGTAATACTGAACTACCGGTTGTAATGTTTGCCCAATTAATTCACTATTATCATATAACCATTCCCCACAGCTAATATACCTTACAATTTTGGCAATTGTAAATTCTTATTAGAGTTCCCCTACCTTTTTGTAAGAGTATATATAAAGAATTGCCTCCCATGCGATCAATTCTTGAATAACCATTATGTCATTATGACTATTGATATAGTGTAATAGTTATGTGATACGTAACACATGTTTCATCTGTTCACCTCAAGATCTAATCAACAAGACATTTGAGACTATCTCTACATGCATTAATTAATTACTCATGCACGTAAGGTCGTTACAAGAAGAATCATGTACTTGACATATTCTAAAGGGTTCAGTCAGTCATACAAATATACTGTTCGGATATTGTGGAATTAAATTCACATGCATTAGAAAGAAAAAAAGAAAAATGTTTTATTTAACAACACACTCAACACATTTTATTTACGGTTATATGGCGTCAGACATATGGTTAAGGACCACACAGATTTTGAGGAAACCCGCTGTCGCCACATAGGCTACTCGCAGAAAGGGATCTTTTATTTGCGCTTCCCACAGGCAGGATAGCACAAACCATGGCCTTTGTTGAACCAGTTATGGATCACTGGTCGGTGCAAGTGGTTTACACCTACCCACTGAGCCTTGCGGAGCACTCACTCAGGGTTTGGAGTCGGTATCTGGATTAAAAATCCCATGCCTTGACTGGGATCCGAACCCAGTACCTACCAGCCTGTAGACCGATGGCCTAACCACGACGCCACCGAGGCTGGTTTCACATGTATTAGTTATAGCTGATGGATCTTTCTAAATTAATTTTTTATGCAAATAATGCAAAAAAAAGTTTAATAAAAAGAGTATGGGTTGGTGGAATTATAAGCAGATTCCACTAATTGTGACAAGTTTAAAAGGTCAAACCACTTGGCAACAGACACCACTAATATTGAGAAATTGTAAAACTTTGATGCAATCAATGTTAAATCTTAAAACATGGAATCAAAAATAAAATAAAATTGCAATGTACTTTTAAACAGTTATTGCAGTAATAGACGAAAAATAAAGTGAGAATATATAAAGTCTACTAATATTAAGAAATTTCAAATTGTGAACCTTTGATGTATTAAAATGTAATGTTATATCTTAAAGGCATACTGTCACGGATTTAAGGACCTTATTTCTCTGAAAATGGATAATAATTAAAAATTGCATTAATGGTTGGAAACCAAATCTAGTTATCGCATCACCTTAACTGAACCATGATGGAGTGAAATCCATGTCATCCCTCTCGGCAATTTGTTTGTGAATTATGGACTATTGCCATAATTCAATTATTTTAACAAAATGTCATTAATAAATGGAGTATGGTGGTTATGAAGATGGTTGAATAAAGTACATTTAGGGACAAATCAAATTATTTTTGTTTTAGGTAATACATGTACTTTGTTAGACCATTAAATAGGTCAGTGGTCTGTGACAATATGCCTTTAAAGCTGGTGTTTAAAGTAGTTTACAATGTACTTTTAACAGGTAAATTGCAGACTGACAATGTAAAAATGTAGCAGGTTTCATTTAAGACTGTATCAAAAATACCTAAATGTTTGACATCCAGTAGCTACTGATTAATATATCAGTGTTTTCTAGTGGTGTCATTAAACATAACAAACTTTTTTTAATAAAATAAATCAGAGTATACCGCTTCACAATAAATTTATAGTGTACTTGTAGTGGTTATAGCAGAATCATGACGTACACAATTATATTTTGATATCAGATTAGAGGTTAGCTTTGAATAAACTATTCACACAGGCCGTATATACCCCATTATCCTTATATCGCACACACTCCAGATGTTATTCATATCTCACATATATGCACCATTATTCGTATCACATATATACACTTATCATTTGTATACCACATACCCTGTACTAATATACAAGTACATGTATCGCATATATTACATTCATTTCTGCTTTGCCTAGAGCTTGTAGGTGGGTTTTTTCATTAGTATCATTCATGGTATCTTTGCTTCACTGAACTCGGTTCATAATGTTTACGTTCACTTATATTCGTCTTTTGATCCAGTCCCTATCTCATATCGGATTTCGTCTAAAATCAATATAATCATATGGACAACTTGATTGATTTGTTGACATGCTCAAAGACAGCGTACACTTAATTTTACTGTTGGGGGGGGGGGGGGGGGGGGGGGGGGGGGGGGGGGGGTTAACTTGTTGATTAGATTAAATGTGATTTAAGATAAATCAAAACATGTCCTATGTCCAGTGCTCAAATTGTGGACGTTTGGGATCAGGTGTTTATGGTTTTGCGTAGGAAGCCAGCTATTTGTATTTGTTCACTGGTGGGAAAGTGACACTTCTTGTACTTGAATGGTTTGCACTGTGTTTAACAAATTTCACATTGGCAATGTTGCTGTCGTATTTTGGTGACTCTTTAAATTATTTCTTATTCCTACCAATGCCCACAACTGGTATATCACAGGCCATGGTATATGTGCTGTCTTGGGAAAGAGCATATAAAGATCCCTTGTAGCTGTTTTCACTTGAGGTGCATGTGTCACAGGATCAAACCACCTAGGTGGATCCATTCAACTGATTGACTTCTGTCTAGTTCCAACCAGTGTACCACAGCTGGTCAAAGGCCGTGGTATGTGTTTTCCTGTCTGTGGGAATGTATACATAAAAGATCCCTTGCTACATTAGGAAAAATGTAGCGGGTTTCCTCTGATGACTACGTGTCATAATTACGTTGTCATAATGTTTGACATCCAGTAGCCGATGATTGTTTAATCAATGTGCTCTAGTGGTGTCGTTAAACAAGATACACTTTTTTTGCTGCTGTTTGGTAGGTGTAGCCTGAGTGTTACAGTTGCAGGTTTCTGAAGACCAAGGGTTCCGCTCGTGAGATTAAACCCAACTGGTCAGACTCTGGGTTTCCAGACCCGTCCTGTGTCCCACTGTTGGTATATATCAAAGGCTGTGGTATGTTCAGTCCTGTTGATTGAAAAGTACACCCAAAAGAAAGAAAGAAAGAAATGTTTTATTTAACGACGCACTCAACACAATTTATTTACGGTTATTTGGCATCAGACATATGGTTAAGGACCATATCGATATTGAGAGAGGAAACCTGCTGTCGCGTCTTCATGGGCTACTCTTTTCGATTAGCAGCAAGGGATCTTTTATATGCACCATCCCTTAGACAGGGTAGTACATACCATGGCCTTTGATATACCAGTCGTGGTGCACTGGCTACACCCAAAAAATACCTTGCTGCTAAATGTGGTAGGTTTCCTCTGAAGACTATAGTCAGAATTACCAAATGTTTACCGATGATTAATTAATTAAGTAAGTAAGTAATTAATGCAGAGCCCTCAAAAGTACCCGGTCTCCGGCGGCAAATCGCCGCCTGAAACAGCTTTTGCCGCCGCCTACTTTTCGTAGTGACTGATTTGCGCTAACAGAGGCCATGAGAATGCATCTCAGCGGTTCGATTTTTCAAATGTTTCTTGGGGAGGGCCCCAGACCCCCCGCTTTGCCCCCTGCTATCATCACTGTTGGAGCCTGCTACTTGTTAAACTATTGAGGGCGCTGTTAATGTACTGTAGTGTACTCTAAACAAAACAAACGTTTACTTTCCTTGTATCATTATCAAATGTTAAAACACACAATAGCTGCTGATTAACTATCAAATGTTAAAACACAATAGCTGCTGATTAACTATCAAATGTTAAAACACACAATAGCTGCTGATTAACTATCAAATGTTAAAACACACAATAGCTGCTGATTAACTATCAAATGTTAAAACACACAATAGCTGCTGATTAACTATCAAATGTTAAAACACAATAGCTGCTGATTAACTATCAAATGTTAAAACACACAATAGCTGCTGATTAACTATCAAATGTTAAAACACACAATAGCTGCTGATTAACTATCATTAAGCAATGTGCTGGTGTGTCACTAGTGAATTTGATGTATATATAATTATATTTTTAAAAAGTGGAGACAGAATTTTGTATGTACACACATGTAATATGATAACAAAATTCTTATAGCGTGTGTGACATCTGTTGTTAGTGGAGATTTATGACTTTATTAAAGCTGTTATATTGATTTGCATATACACGTAGCTGGGGTGTTCATTTGTTCTTTCTGTCATTCGCCTGAGGTATACCGGCCTCGGTGGCGTCGTGGCAGGCCATCGGTCTACAGGCTGGTAGGTACTGGGTTCGGATCCCAGTCAAGGCATGGGATTTTTAATCCAGATACCGACTCCAAACCCTGAGTGAGTGCTCCGCAAGGCTCAATGGGTAGGTGTAAACCACTTGCACCGACCAGTGATCCATAACTGGTTCAACAAAGGCCATGGTTTGTGCTATCCTGCCTGTGGGAAGCGCAAATAAAAGATCCCTTGCTGCCTGTCGTAAAAGAAGAGTAGCCTATGTGGCGACAGCGGGTTTCCTCTAAAAACAGTGTCAGAGTGACCATATGTTTGACGTCCAATAGCCGATGATAAGATTAAAAATCAATGTGCTCTAGTGGCGTCGTTAAATAAAACAAACTTTACTTTTTACTTTCGCCTGAGGTACGGTAGGTTGCAGGATCAATCTCCCTTGATGGACTAGTTTTTTCTCATTCTAATCAGGCCTGGTGCTTATAAAACGAAAGAAGTGTTTTATTTAACGACACACTCAACACATTTTATTTACAGTTATATGGCGTCAGACATATGGTTACGGACCACACAGATTTTAAGAGGAAACCCACTGTCGCCACTACATGGGCTACTCTTCCAATTAGCAGCAAGGGATCTTTTATTTGCGCTTCCCACAGGCAGGATAGCACAAACCATGGCTTTTGTTGAACCAGTTATGGATCACTGGTCGGTGCAAGTGGTTTACACCTACCCATTGAGCCTTGCGGAGCACTCACTCAGGGTTTGGAGTCGGTATCTGGATTAAAAAACGAATGCCTCGACTGGGATCCGAACCCAGTACCTACCAGCCTGTAGACCGATGGCCTGCCACGACGCCACTGAGGCCGGTAGAGGCTCTAATAGAGTCTGAGATGTGAAAATTGTATGTGTGTGACGTCATTAGAGAAAGATTCTGGACCCAGAGCCTCCCAGTTGGTACACTAAAAGGTCTTGTATGTAGTCTTGTCTATGGGGAAGTGCATATTGTAGATTTTCTGCTGTTTTTTGTTAAGAGTAGCCTGTGTGGGGATATTATGGGTTTTCTCTCTCAATGATAGCAGTGGTTGACAACGGTGTTTGTTCCCTTTTGTAACGATAGGAATGATTGGTCGGTCAGTCACTTGTTCCACACCCAATAAAACCCACCCACGCACTCACTCACTCACTCACTCACTCACTCACTCACTCACTCACTCACTCACTCACTCACTCATACTCACTCATACTCACTCACACTCATACTCACCCACCTATTCACTCTCATATTCAATCACTCGCATACTCACTCACTCAATAGCCAATAATTAATAAATAAATCAATGTACTCTAGTGCAGGGCATTAGCTAGCAGGGGGCAAGTGGGTCAGTTGCTTCCTCCAATGTTTTTATTTTTACTTGTTATTAATATTGACTTTTTAAGTATGTAACCTCCCTCAAGTGGCTGCAAAATGGTATTTCAGAGCCTCTAGATTTGTAAATTTCGGGGAGGGGGATACCCCCAGACCCCCTAGTATATTGCAGCTTCCATTCCATGTAGAATTCATCTGCTCCCCCCCCACCCCCCCACCAAAAAAAAATAATCCTAGCTGCAGCCCTGTAATGGTGTTGTAAAACAAAACAAACTTTAACTTTCCTCTCAATATTTTTCATGGGGAGATCTGTGGTAACAATGTTTGAAAAGTTAAAAGTTTGTTTTGTCTAATGACACCACTAGAGCACATTAATATATTAATCACCGGCTATTGGCCGTCGAACATTTTGTGCGATGGTTGAAAACAATGTATGTTTCCTTTTGCGGTGGTGGGTCACAGAGGACTGGGAGGGCGGAATCCCCTTCAAACAAGTAGAAATCTGTGTTAAACAAGAGCCCGTCAATATTTGTTCGTCTGGCTGATCAAATGTCTTGTTTGTAGACCTCTCCCAGCCCTCGCTTGTGTCCCACTGCCGTCCGGCCATTTCATCGCGCTTCACGGTCTTCGGTCACAGAAGAATCGGTGTGCTTGTATTTTATCGCCATGCGAAGCAGCGACACTCTTCAATGCTATCGTGTTCTGTTGTCTAATCTTCTGCCACAGGTGCCACAGTTTTTTTTGTTTTTCATGTGTGTGTGGGTTTTTTATCTACGTAAAATGTGAAGTAAACATCAGTGAGACGTTTTGTATTGGTGACAAGTTTGGAGTACTGAGATTTTGGTGTACCATGATTGCTGGAGTACTGAGATTTTGGTGTACCATGATTACTGGAGTGCTGATGTGATATTTTGGTGTACCATGATTGCTGGAATACTGAGATTTTGGTGTACCATGATTGCTGGAGTACTGATGTGATATTTTGGTGTACCATGATTGATGGAGTGCTGATATTTTAGTGTACCATGATTGTTAGAATACTGAGATTTTGGTCTACCATGATTTCTGGAGTACTGATGTGATATTTTGGTGTACCATGATTGATAGATGAGATTTTGGTGTACCACGATCGCTGAAGTACTGAGATTTTGGTGTACCATGATTGCTGAAGTACTGATGTGATATTTTGATGTACCATGATCGTGTTCAGTGTATGTACTAACTAGTATACATTGTGAAATGCATGTTTAGTTTTACTGACAAATAAGGAGTTCTAATTTCTGGTTTACCTGAAGTACAGGTGTGTTTGGTACACATTATGTATTACTATTAATGACCAGTGGAGTAGTAGTTCTAATTTTCGATTTACCTGAAGTACAGGTGTGTTTGGTATACATTGTGTATTACTATTAATGACAAGTGGAGTAGTAGTTCTAATTTTCGATTTACCTGAAGTACAGGTGTTTGGTATACATTGTTTATTACTATTAGTGACAAGTGGAGTGGTAGTATTTTGTGTACATGTACATCATGAGATGCATGTTTTTTTCTTATTGGTGACAAAGTTTGGAGTACGGAAATTTTAGTGCACCTTGATCATCTTTAGTGTATGTGTATTGTGAGATGCATTTTTTTTATTTTGTTGACTTTATTGGGAGGTATAGTTTCCAATACAAAATTTCAGTTCACTAATAGCAAATTGCCTGAAGAATGTTTGGTATACATACTATTAGTGGAAAAGTGAATTTTTGTATATATGACATACATGTATATTAAATATGTATATTAGGAGATACATGTTTTGTACTGCATGGTGACAAATTTGGAATATTGAGATTTTTTATACGTCGTGAGATACATGTACATGTTTGTACTCGTGACAAATGTGGAATACTGAGATTTACTATACATGATGAGATACATGTTTTGTATTGGTGACAAATGTGGAATACTGAGATGTTCTGTACGTTGTGAGATACATGTTTTGTATTGGAGTACTGGGATTTCTGTACATCATGTTGTATTGGTGAAAGGTTTGGTTTCTTGAGATTTCCTTTAATTCTTAAGGTAGGTGTTTTGCTTGAAGTCCCACATTTTGTATACCTCATGGAATGTGTGTTTTGTATTCGTAACAAATTTGAAGTTACTGAGATTCTGGAATATCCATGATCATGTTTATTGTATGTCAGATCAGGTCAGGTCAGGTCAGGTCAGGTCATAGGGTTTAATGTTTAATAGCTTATATTTGAAAACTTCAATTGATTGTTCACTAAGCATCATTTCAGGAGAGTTAACTTGACCTCACGGCAGAATTTGCTCATGGCGAAGGCTGAATACAGTTATAGTGTTTGCTCTGCTTGAAGTACTCATACAAGAGTGTTTGGTATACATCATGAGATTCATGTATTATATTTGTTAAAGATTTGAGGTACTGAGAGTTTGATTTCCTTAAGTCATGTTCACATTGTTAAATACACATCGTTAGATACATGTTCAGCGTTGTTGACCATTGAAGAGCTTTGATGTTTAGTTGGTCTGAAATATGTTTCTTGTGCATTGGTAACAGATTTTGAGTACTGATATTTTCGTTTTACTTTGATCATGTTTGGTGTACACACACACACACACACACACACACACACACATATATATATATATATATATATAGACACCCACATACACGCACACACACACGCACACATACACACACACACACGCACACGTACACGCACACGCACACACACACACATCATAAAATATACATTATTGTTGACCAGAAAAGTATGTTTGGTATACTAAATACAGGGCTTCTAGATTATGGTATCCCCACTCTCATGGCTATTGATATTCAGTGTTGGGCTCGTAAATAACTACTATCGCCATGCCCGATTGCTAGTGACATTTTTTGGTCAAATGTTGCATTTAAGTAAACATGAATATCCTATACCCTATCCCTCAAAATATAAAGTTTTTTAAGCTCTATCTCCTTCTTCATGTAACATATCTGATTATTCCTATTAGTAAAATTGTATTTACTCAAGTAGAGCTAGTGAATTTTTAATCATGGCTAGTAACGTTTATAAATGACTGATCCCACGGCTAGTAGATGTTTATAGCAAAAATATAAAAATCCACTAGCCATGGGATCAGTGATTTTTAAAATGTACTAGCCATGATTAAAAATGTACTAGCCCCACTTTAAATAAATACAATTTTACTAATCGTAATAATCAGATATGTCACCTAAAGAGGGAGATTGAGCTTAAAAATCCTTAGATTGGGGGTGGAAAGAGGGGGCAAGATATATTAACAAAATATGTAAATGCAGCATTTAACTGACAAGGGTTTTTCCCACTAGCCGTCGGGCTAGTTATAGTAATTATTTACTAGCCCAACATTGAATATCACTAGCCATGGGAGTGGGGCTACCATAATCTAGAAGCCCTGATCTGATGTAAAAGACTGGTTCTGAATTAACTGGAGTGAAGGACCATGCAGTTTCTGGGGCCTTTTGTTAGACATCCTGAAATTCATCTTTAAAGTTCTAGACCACTGTGAAATAAATAAACAATGCTTTTTTAATTTTGTGGTTTACTTGAAATAGATTTGACACCCAATAATAAACTATTTTATCCTGCAATCACTGTTTCAGTTGTCACATTTTGATGACCAGATAAAGCAAAGTCATATCCTGCTGCTAACAAGATTTGACTTGTGTGAAGTCACAACCACAGACAAGTTACAAAACCATTCAGTTAATTTAGTTAATTGTATAACATAGCTAAAATAAACAGGGATAATAGGGTTTTTTCGCTCAGTTTTGATGGATTACGCGACAAGGATACTAACCTGTTAATGATGTAGGATATCAACTTTATTCTGTTCAGGACGAATGGTGAATTCCATTTGGCAAGCGTCATGAAATTCCCTATTTTTACCATCGCAGAATAAATCCAGTTCTGTTTATATACATTTATTATTCAATAAGGGGCGGGACTAGAACACATTGATTTATTTTCCACTCAGTGCACTACGACTGCTATAACAAAAGGCTGTGGTATGTGCTATCCTGTCTGTAAGATGGTGCATATAAAAGATACCTTGCTACTAATGGAAAAATGTAGCAGGTTTCCTGTCTATGACTGTCTGTCAGAATTTCCAAATGTTTGACATCCAATAGCCGATGATTAATAAATCAATGTGCTCTAGGGATGGCGTTAAACAAAACAAACTCTAACTTTTTATTCTGTTCAGGATGATTGGTGAATTCCAGTCTGTAAGCCTGATGAAATTCCCCAATTTTGCCATCATAGAATACAGCCAGTGTCCTGCATGTATGTCATTTTAAAACTTCTGTATATATATACATTTATTATTTAACACTTTTGACAAGTCGATGGATGATTTATAGTGGGGTTTATCTGAAGCATGTTTGGTATACATTGTGAAGGTGAAGTTCTTGATTTGTAGGTGCAGTCTTATATACAGGTACCAGGGTTTTTGCCAGAGGGTAAAATGGGTATGGCGCCATACCCAAAATTGTTTGCAGATTTTATTTGTTTAAGTTAACCGTTTGATAAAATTAATTACTCTTATCATTACTATACCCTATACCTGATACTTAACTCATTTTCTTACTGGGGAGGTCCCCCAATACACTCTGTTGACTGTGGTTGCATTCAGTTCCATAGTGCCATACCCAGAAATGTCTTTCTGGCAGAAACACTGGGTACTTGAAACCTGTTTGTTCTAATATACCTGGGGCCTAATTCACTAAACTCTGGCAACTTTGCCATTCTCGCTAAAAGACTTACAAAGAGGATGCTTTGTTGTCTAGCAGAGCCTAAGAGATCTTTATGAATTAGGCCTCTGTATTATAATATGGAGAGGTAAGTTTGGTATTCTTGACCACTGTGGAGTGTTCTATTTTTGGTGTACCTGGAGTATTGTTTATATCCGACACACATCTTGAATTACACCTGTTCTATTGTTGATATTTGAAATGGAGCATGTGTGCCATACATTTAACATGACTGGACATATACTGTGGATGATAAAAGATAAAAAAGATAAAAACTTTATTGCATATAGACATTCCACATACGGAACTGGGTGTAAAACATGCACAAACAAGACACATACAAACATCATACTATTTTAATGACTAAATAAGGACTAATTATGGGCAATACATGTATAATTGTGAACAAATATGCATATCGCACCAGCACAGGCTGGATTTTGGTTTTGCATAATAAATATAAAGTTTTCTTGCATATTCATGCTTGTAAATAGGTAATTATGGAAAGTTAGATATGCATATAATTTGACACGTTGACTATTATATTTCTTACATATTGTGATATGATGGATGTGACATTGTTTTTGGTGGATCTGTTTTTGTTCATTATGGTAAGAAAGAAATGTTTTATTTAATGACACACTCAACACATTTTATTTATGGTTATATGGTGTCAGACATATGGTTACGGACCACACAGATTTTGAGAGGAAACCCGCTGTCGCCACTACATGGGCTACTCTTTCCGATTAGCAGCAAGGGATCTTTTATTTGCACTTCCCACAGGCAGGATAGCACAAACCATGGCCTTTGTTGAACCAGTTATGGATCACTGGTTGGTGCAAGTGGTTTACACCTACCCATTGAGCCTTGCGGAGCACTCACTTAGGATTTGGAGTCGGTATCTGGATTAAAAATCCCATGCCTCGACTTGGATCCAAACCCATTACCTACCAGCCTGTAGACTGATGGCCTAACCATGACGCCACTGAGGCCGGTCGTCATTCATTATGGATGATTAACACTGTTTTTTTCTTTTATGTATATATGTGGTACACATAGATGCTGGCAACCCAAATATAATGGAAAACAACGAATCATGGCATGTGAACTTATAATATAATTACTGTGTGATTATGACTATTATACATCTGTATTAAAGGGACTGACCCTAGTTTTTAAACACTAAGGAATATGAAATACCCTTAAAAATAGATTAAAATGCGACTCCATAACTGTTACTTCTCAGAGTGAGACGCAGGTACGTTTTTAAAAATATGAAAAAAAAAAAAAAATTGGTATTAGAAATACCAAGGTGAACAAAAACACTTCGGTTGTACGGAAATGGATAATTTAAACAATAAAATATGAGTAGTGTTTGATTTCAGTGATCATGAATGCCTCTAATAGTGAGAAATATGCCTTAGTGTTTAAAAAACAGTGTCTGTCCCTTTAATATTATTTGTTCACAGTTTCAGGGGAAAAGGAGAGGAGTATTGCATTCCTTTCTTTTCCCACATGTATGCATATTTTCTGTGATTGTTTTGCAGTTTTATTAATTTGTTAATGATTTTTCTATTGTCTTTACAGGACGTCACAGTTACAGTGGACACAATGTAGAACTACAAGCCTACGCATCATTATTTGATCACCAGCAGTCCTCACCAGGCTGTCAGTCCTACAGACATCACTACAAAGATGGTAAGTCACTGTCTAACCAGTACAGGGGTTAATGGTCACAGCGGGCTCAGTGTAGAACTGTTAACCTATGCATCATTATTTGTTAATGGTTGGTGAAAGAGAAGTTGGTATGGTCGGTCAGGGTTAGATATTAACGTAGGGTTAGTAAGGAATATGAATCCAGTACCCATCAGTGTTAAACCTGATGAAAAGAAAGAAAGAAAGAAATGTTTTATTTAACAACGCACTCAACACATTTTATTTACGGTTATATGGCGTCAGACTTATTGTTAAGGACCACACAGAGTTTGAGAGGAAACCCGCTGTCTCCACTACATGGGCTACTCTTTCCGATTAGCAGCAAGGGATCTTTTATTTGCGCTTCCCACAGGCAGGATAGCACAAACCATGGCCAGTTATGGATCACTGGTCGGTGCAAATGGTTTTGCCTTGCGGAGCACTCACTCAGGGTTTGGAGTCAGTATCTGGATTAAAAATCCCATGCCTCGACTGGGATCCGAACCCAGTACCTATCAGCCTGTAGACTGATGGCCTAACCACGACGCCACCGAGGCCGGTTAAACCTGATGACTGCACTAACATACATTGAAAGTGACTGACCCAAGCTTGCCTAACATGAATGAAGAGTAAAATATATACATGTATATCAACAGTCTGATAAGACTGAGTCACCTGTGTCTTGTCACACTGTACACCAATATACATGGTACTCTATTGCTACATGTATCGGGACTGTTTTCACAAAAAGGGACTAATAATGGTGGAGACATGAAAGATGGCCATATCCAGGTGTTTTTTTTAACACACAGATTTGTCTAAACACATTTTGCATCACCTCACTGTTACCTGCCATGACCTCATCGGTGTAGGAAGTTGCCAAAAAGTGTGTTTGTGTGTGTGTGTGTGTGTGAACATTTGAACAGTGATTATGCAAAATATGGCTTTTACTTTACCCTCCCTCATGTAACATTTTACAAGAGCATGCTTATCACTTTTCACCTTCCCTTTTCCTGTCAGTGTGACATAATTTGACCCACATTATTGGATTTTCTCTATTTTGTCTTTTGGTTATAAGTTATACATACATGTACTAGATGGAAAAAAAAAAATCTGTAAGATTTACTGAACTGAACTTGCTACATTTAGTTGTGAATAAAAACAAATTATTGTTTTGAAAACAAATCTTAAAAAACACCTCCTTACCCCCCCCCCCCCCCATGATGTTTTGTAACATGTTTCATAACACCAGCTCCCACCTAGAGCTTTTCAGAATTGTTACATGGCACCTGTATGTGTTACATAAATTGTTTTGAGCAGTATGTACATGGCAGTACATAAACAGCTATCTCTCTAGTAGTGGTTGTGATGATACTTATGTTATAGCCTGTAACTAGTTCAAACTACTTGATGACAACACTACAGCTGATAAAATATCTACTTGATTTTAACCAGCTGATTGTGTCAGTGTATATTATGAGGAGATCTGCACATATTTAACCCACTTAACCAGCACCATGGGGAATAAATATGGTGAGGGGTTTTTTTAAGCTCAGCTAATTAATAATAAACAGATTGTACAAGCTGAAAATGTCCAGATTTTACAGCCATTTTTTTCTTCTTTTTTTTCATGCTTATATCCAATTAAGGTTCAAACATGCTGTCCCGGGCACACACCTCAGCTATCTGGGCTATCTGTCCAGGACAGTGGGTTAGTGGTTAGTGGTTAGTGAGAGAGAAGGTGTAGTGGTCTTACACCTACCCATTGAGTCATTAAAACTCACTCTGGGTGGGAGCCGGTCCGGGCCTGCGAACCCAGTACCTACCAGCCTTATGTCCGATGATTTAACCACACTACCACTGAGGCCTGTTGTCACTGCCACTGTCAGATGTTTCTAGGCATAGGTGACCAGGTAGGTGTTTTTTTCAACCTACCTCACTAATAGTTAAAAGTTTGTTTTTTGTTTAATGACACCACTAGAGCACATTGATTTATTAATCATCAGCTATTGGATGTCAAACATTGGTAATTTTGATATATAGTCTTAGAGATGAAAGCTGCTAAATTTCCCCATTAATTAACGGTAAGCGACCTTTTATATGCACCATCCCACAGACAGGATAGCACATACCACACCTTTGGACATGCTGTCGTTCACTGGTTGGAATGAGTAAAAAAATCAGTTGTATAGATCCATTGAGGTGGTTCAATTCTGAAAAGCAAGCACCTCAAGCGAGCACTCAACCGACTGAGCTAAATCCCCAGAATAACATATTAAAGACATTTTCTTGTTTGGAATATCAGTGTCCACATATCTCCTAAAGTATGTAGTAGCCCATTGGTAAAGCGTTCGCTTGATGCACGGTCGGTCTTGGATCAATCCCCATCGGTGGACCCATTGGGCTATTTCTCGTTCCAGCCAGTGCTCCACAACTGGTGTAACAAATTCCGTGGCATGTGCCATCCTGTCTGTGGGATGGTGCATATAAAAGATACCTTCTAATCGAAAAGAGTAGCTCATTAAGTGGCGACAGCGGGTTTCCTCTCTCAATATCTGTGTGGTCCTTAACCATATGTCTGATGCCATGTAACCGTAAATAAAATGTGCTGAGTGCGTCGTACAGCCTGGGTAGTGCATACCACAGCCTTTGATATACCAGCCGTGGTGCACTGGCTGGAACGAGAAATGGCCCCACTGACAGGTATCGATCTCACACCGACATGCGAGAGAGTAGTTATGAATACAGGTATAAAATACAGAGATGGCATGTCGGACTGAATGTCAGTATTGTGGGATTGACTGCCAGTAACACAGTTAACTTCCTGATACTAGGGATGAGGATTATGTAGCAGTCAATATTTACTCAAATTACTGTTACTATTTATGTGTTTACTTATTTCTTTCCAGTAATATATTTTGTCTGGCTAACTAAAACCAGCACTTGGCTAAAGATTTTTTTTTTTTTTTTTTTTTATCAAATTCATCAACTTGTGAAGAAGTGTTGTTGTCCAGCTTAAAACCTGCATACACTGATATAGGTAGCCGAGTTGATCGAGAAATAACCTGAAATGTGATGGACGACGAGAATGCTTACCCTTGACAGACCCATTGGTTAATTGCCAGTTCCATTATTGGGACTTGCCCAATTCTGTTCAACTTTAGAAAGCTTTGCTTTAGGTTGAAACCAGTCTGGACTAAGGTTTTTTAAATTGTATAGATCTCCATTGAGTTCACTCAAGTTGTGGTATTTTTTCTATAATTATTTTTTAATATTATTATTATTTTTGAATTCGATTTAATTTTTCCTGGGACTCTCACTGCCCCTTTTCCTTTCTCTCCTTTGATCTTGCAGCTCCTCTTATCTTTTAACATCCTTTGCTGTACAGGGGCCTAATTCACAACGGTCTCTTAGGCTCTGCTAGACAGCAAAGCATCCTCTTTGCATGTCTTTTAGCATTGCACTGCGAGATCGCAAAGTTGCGAGAGTTTAGTGAATTAGGCCCCAGCTCTATATCCCAGTTCTTGTTTCTCTAGCCGCAGAGAGAGAGAGAGAGAGAGAGAGAGAGAGAGAGAGCGCAACAGAGAGAGAGAGCGCAACAGAGTCTGTCTGTCTGTCTCTATCTGTTGCTCTCTCTCTCTCTCTCTCTCTCTCTCTCTCTCTCTCTCTCTCTCTCTCTCTCTCTCTCTCTCTCTCTCTCTCCCTCTCTCCCTCCCTCTCTCTCTCTCTGTTGATCTCTCTCTCTCTCTCTCTCTCTCTTGTGGCCAGTCAGACTACAACCTGCCATTTCTTTTGGTACAGGTATTCATGTAAACCGACACATTGTTGAAAAGATGCCTGTAATGACTTTTTCAAACTTCACCATTAAAACAACTGAGGGGAGTGATTAATTACTCCCCTAAGTTAGATTATTGGGGGGGGGGGGATTTAGCTCAGTCAGTGAAGTGCTCACATGAGGTGCTTGCGTTAGTGAACCGAACCCCCTCGGGTGGATCCAATCAACTGATTGGTTTTTTTCTCATTCCAACCAGTGCTCCACAACTGGTCAATGGCCATGGCGTGTGCTTTCCTGTCTGTCGAAAACTGCATATAAAAGATCCTTGCTGCTAATGAAAAAATGTAGCAGGTTTCCAAATATTTGACATCCAATAGCGGATGATTAATTAATCAATGTGCTCTAGTGATGTCCTTAAAACAAAACAAACTTTAATTTTAGATTATAGGCAGCCATATTAGATATTGTAATACTGATGACAAATAAATTCACATGATAAGGGGAGCTTAAAATTACTCTCCTTGAACTAGTCTCAGGAGAGTGATGGAGAGGGAGAGTGATAGCTGGCCTTAAACCACAAGGTCCGCCTTCTTTACTACGGTTGAAAACAAGTTGTCATTTTGCTTTTATTTCATAAATCTATGTCTAATTTCTACCTACCGGTTCGTGTATGATGTGGAGATGCTGGAACAGACTAATTGACATAGAGAGACGTTAATTCATTTCCCATTCCAGCTCCCAATTTACACCTAGTGTGAGACTGTAGTCCAGACTGGGAAGTTTTGTAATCACCAGCCCTGATTAACATATAAACTACACAAGCCAGCATGGTACAGTATTAACACCTGCCCAGTGTGAGATACCGGCTGTATTACACGCAGCGTGCCCCATCTGTCTGTCTTGTCGAAGGTTGCATCACGCTGGTAATCTTAATGTCATGTTATTACTCGGCTTGATGCCGCAGAGAGAAGCTAAAATTATCGCATTGTATGTGTGCGATGTATGTGATATAACAGCAGTGTTTAAGCTGTTTTTTTCTATATGGTTTGACCATACATTTGAGTAAGTAAATCTATTTGTGTAGGATGTTTTTATTTTCCTCTCTTTCATGTAAATATACATTGATTTTATGTTAAACTGTCTTTATTGCCACTATTAGACTGACATCCAGTAGTGTTTCTATATATTTATTTACTTTTGAAGGGATGCGTAAGCCATTTCATTGATTTATTGATAAGTTGGTTAATTGACTTGATTGACTGGTTGATCCATCGTTTATTCATTTTGATTTAAATTAATTTTAAAAATTTGTTTTGTTTCTGATGTTTCATTTACAATTGAGGATCATTAAACATTGTCTGTCTGTCTGTCTGTTTCTCTTTCTATCTGTCTGTCTGTCTGTCTTTCTGTGTCTGTCTGCCTGTCTGCCTCGCATTGCCTCTATGTCTGCCTTTCTGGAATCGATCTTGGTATCTGCCCATGTTTATGAGTCTGCCAGTCTTGACTGTGTCTGTCTGCCTCTCTCTTCATCTATTATGTGTACATAATATATTTCTGTCAGTTTTTTAATGTGCCTTACATGTAGGTAAGTTGCTGAAGAGTTAATATTTTTTAGCTCGCATATTTGATTTTTCTGTTTGATTCTGATTGCACCGAGTGCTGTGAAATGTATTGACGACACTTTCCAGCTGTTCTAGACAAGAACATCGAAGTGTTTAACTGAATGCCAATGCCGGCAAGGTCTTCCTGTCACATTTGACTTGCTAAGTCGTCAACGTCGCCAACACCTGTTGACTTTCACCTTGATTTACAACACACTTCACCTCGTTACAACTTCTAGGTGGCCAGACTGAAAAAAACACCACCCTTACTTGTTGATAATGATAAAATTTGAGGAGTGTCTCCCCATTCAGCAAGCCTGTGCCCTTGCTGACCCTGTAGGCGAGACACTGTATGCACATATTAGAATAGCAGTTTAGTTTTTCTGGCTTATTTTGTTGGTTGCTTTAACTGTCTAGACCCCATTTTATGAAGCGATCTTAGCGCTAAATTCAAGTGTGTAATGTATAGTTAGGTACTTAAAGTGATCTTAGCACTAAGATCGCTTCATAAAACAGCCCTGTCTCTGTTCATCGATAATTGTTTTCTATTTGATATTGAAAAAATATATATTTCCATTAGTTACTGGTGTCAGTATACATGTAGTTGGTTGTTGCTTTTTAATAGAAACGTTTCTGTTGTTGATGTTCCTTCTTTGAAGTGAAATAACAGTATACACTTTGTAAATTAGAATTTAAAAACTATTTTGTAGACATACTGAAATAGGCATATGTTTTTTTACCAAGAGTATGTAATCCAAACGATTGCAAATTTACACAAAACCAATTTTATTATATTGTTTACTTTAGCGTGTAGCTTACTTTTAAAATGGTTCATGATTCAACATTTAAACTACTCAATGTTTTAAAAACAGTGGTCGATGAACTCAGTGTCTTTTATAATGATTAATTTTAAACGTTTTTTTATTTATATTGTTAATGTGAATATTTTTGTATATCTACATGTGTCTATTTCAATTGTTATATATTTCAGTTTCTTCAAGAGAATCTGCCTTAGATGCACCTGAACCATTTTCAAAGATCTACGCAAACAGTGACACCGCTATGTCAAGGTAGGTAACTCTAGTGCAGTGTTGTCTCAAAATTGTTAACGCTATAGATTTAGTTCAGTTGGTTAAGTGCTCGCTTGAGATGTTTGCATTGCAGGATCGAACCACCTCGTTGGATCCATTCAACTGATTGGGTTTTTCTCTCGTTCCAACCAGTGCACCACAACTGGTCAAAGGCCGTGGTATGTGCCTACCTGTCTGTGGGAAAGTGCATATTTATAAAAGATCCCTTGCTGCTAATGGAAAAATGTAGCGGGTTTCCTCTGATGACTACGAGTCATCATTACGAAATGTTTGACATCCAATAGCCGATGATTAATTAATCAGTGTGCTCTAGTGGTGTTGTTAAACAAAACAAACTTTAATTTTACTGTCTACCTAACCATACTTAGTGCAGCAGTTTTATGCTGCAGACTGGTACATTAATATTTTCATTTCATTTATACTTACTTTCTTGCTTATATTCAATCAAGATTCAAGTGCACTGTCCTGGGCACACACACCTCGGCTATCTGGGTTGTTTGTCCAGAACAGGGGTTTAGTTGTTAGTGAGAGAGAAGTCAGTGTAGTGGCCGTATACCAACCCATTGAAACTGTTAAAACTCACTCTGGGTGGGAGCCAGTACCAGGATGTGAACCCAGTACCTACCAGCCTTATGTCCGATGGATTAACCACGACACCACTGAGGCCGGTCTGTGGTAGATTTACTAATGACTGATTTTTGTAATATAGTCCACGAGCCAGAATCCCAAAGGGTTTGTCCATTGATACCATTTACATGTGAATGAATGCACACATAAGGGCTGTCATTAAACACTAGTTATCTCATTAACACTGCAGGCTGGTAGGTACAGGGTTTGCAGCCCGGTACCGGCTGCAACCCAGAGCGAGTTCTTAAGGCCACTACACCCTCTTCTCTCCCACTAACCGCTAACCAACTAACAACTAACCCACTGTTCTGGACAGACAGCCCAGATAGCTGAGGTGTGTGTGCCCAGGACAGCGTGCTTGAACCTTAATTGGATATAAGCACGAAAATAAGTTGAAATGAATGAATCATTAAGTTGGCATGACTGATACTGATAGCAATAATAACCATTTACAAATATATGTGATATATAAATACTGTAAATCATGAAATTAATGCGAGCAAGTAATTAATGCGAAAAATGCGGCGAACACATCGACGCAATAACTTGACGCATTTTGTTTAGTCTCATTCCCAATACAAAAAATTTGCAGGATTTTACTATAATACTTCTAAACAAAATACAAAAACAATTTTTGTTAAACGTCTTTTTGTGAATACTTCAAGAATCTTTCTTTCGTGTCGATGTTTCCATTCTATTTTCACTTTCCTGGAATATCATAGCAGTTATATAATACAGTGATGTTCCAAATGTTTTGTTTTTAAAAAGCTAATTTTGTGATGTGAGTATTTTTTAAATTTTCTTATACTTCTGGATTACTGTATACATTTAAACTGTTTTGAACATTTGTAAAATTATAATCAACAAATTTTATTACTAAATATATTTCTTTAAAAATGAAACATTAGAAAATTATATAACCGTAACCAACAATCCGCTGTGAAAACAACTACTGACTTCTTTTAACATGAAAGATGAAGCCCAAACAATATAATAACAACACAACTGTGGTTTTTATGTGATGTGGACTTTTGCCCGACGCATTAATAAAAATACGCATTTTTTTTCACTCATGTACGGACGCAATAATATCATGACGTATTAATTACATGATTTACAGTATATTCAGGTACTTAAAGGGAGACAACCCTTTTATTCTTTAACACCTGATGCTTAGAAACACACTTCACTGAAATATTTCTCTTTACCCAGATACACATCCCAAACCTACGATTCTCCATCGAGAAGATATGACACCGGTAGCAGTTACAAGTCCTACGACACTGGTCCCAGTTATCGTCGCAACTATGGCCTGAGCAGTGGTTCCAGCAGTTATAGCAGTTCCCGGTCCTACAGTACAGACACCCCCCGGTCCTACAGTACAGACAGTCACCGGCCCTACAGTACAGACAGTCACCGGTTGTACGGTACAGACAGTCACCGGTCGTACAGTACAGACAAGTCATACAGTGTCGATTCTTCATCTACGTACACCCCGGGACTGAGGTCGTCATATTCCAGCTCGTACAGTTCACGGAATGGAGGTGCTGACTCCTCCGTCGCTTCATCCAGAATAAACTCACGAACAAGGTAATTTCAGCACACAGGTTCAGGCTGTGAAATCCCTGATGGTTTGGATATAGCCCAGTGGTACAGCGCTCGCTCGATGCGAGGTCGGTGTGGGATCGATCCCCGTCGGTGGGCCCATTGGGCTATTTCTTGTTCCAGCCAGTGCACCACGACTAGTATATCAAAGGCCGTGATATGTACTACCTTGTCTGTGGGATACTGCATATAAAAGATCCCTTGCTGCTAATCGAAAAAGAGTAGCCCATGAAGTGGTGACAGCGGGTTTCCGCTATCAATATATGTGTGGTCCTTAACCATATGTCTGACGTCATATAACCGTAAATAAAATGTGTTGCGTGCGTCGTTAAATAAAACGTTTCTTTCTTTCTTTCCCTGATGGTTATTACAGCATTTGCAGTGCTGCCTTGAAAATGGCAAAATTTGTTTTTGTCCTGCAACCACTGTTTCTACTGACAGATTATGATGACCGATTAAGCAAAGTCATAAACGTATACTAGCAGATTATGACGTTTTGACTTCACTCATATGACGTTAAATGCATAGCTACATTACAAAATTGTTCATTTGACCTCTAGGTCATCGTACAATGTGGCAGAAATAACAGAAATAATAGCTTTTCCGCTTAATTTTTATGGTCTGCAGGATAAAAATAATAACTGGCTACTGACTTCGGATATCTGCTTTATCCTGTTCAGGCCGAATGAGAAATTCCCATTCTTACCTTCACAGGATAGCTTTATCCGACGTCATTAACTAGTTATTCTCTATATAACCGTTTCTGTCGTGCCCATATCATGCTTTAGAAAAAAAAAATTGACAGTTACAGACAGTGGAACATTAATTGGTTTTGTTGTCTTTGTTTTTTTACGCAGTCCTGTTGTAAAGCACTTGCCTAACATGTGGTTGGTCTAGGATCGATCCCCATCAATGGACCTGTTGGGCTATTTCTCATTCCAGCCAGTGCACCATGACTGGTGTATCAAAGTCTGTGGTGTTGTTAAACAAAACAGACTTTAATTTTTAATATTCAGTAATGTTGTATAAATGGCTTCCAAAGTCATATTTTATAATAGAATGCTGAACAGACTGTCCAGTGTGACTTTAAATTTATTATAAATTTAAATGAACAGTAATTGTTACAAAATATCAATATTTCAGCCATTATTTCCATTGTGCATTGCAATAACTTTAAAAATCACAAATATTAACTTCACATTGTTAAATTTAGAAATGTGAAACAAATTTGACCGTAAATCAGTTCGTTTTATTGGATATTTTTCCAGTGCTACAAAGAGAGACGACTCTTCCGTCCCATCAAGCGACGTCTTGTCTTCCAGAAACGGCAGTTCGTCTCCGAGAACCAGCATCGCACGTCGGTCGTCCCGAGAAATCTCTTCCGCCGGCAGGAGCCCGCGATCAAGCTACTCATCAGAGCCCTCGCTGGAACGTGAAAACTTGTTGCTGGGAGATACAACGACAAGACACAAAATCACGAAATCGCCGCGACTGGAACGCGACAAGCGTTCGGACAGTGGGAGTGAACATGACTTGTTGAAACATCGAGACACGGGCGGCGGTTTGTTGAGCAGTACGAAGACAGATGCCCTGGAAGAATACAGAGCCTCTCGCAGAGAGAAAGAGAACAGCCAGGACAGCGATGTCAGAAGTTCGTGGAGAACGAGAATCGGATTGGACGAGTATAAAGGAAGAAGTGAAGACGGGGTTCACAAATCGGAAAATGGTTCTGTTGACAGCGATGTGGATCATCGATCGGTTAGACGCCAGCACGCATTCAAAGAGTCATGCGGATCGGAGCAGAGTGAAGAAACGAACTATCAAAGCAAATATAGAAATCTTAAATCTGTGGAAGACGCCGGCACGGTGAATTCATCTGGTGATCTATTATTAAGTGAAAAACAGACTGCTAAAGATGTTGTTGTTGATTTAGACAGTAATGTTAAAAATACGCAAGCCGAAATAGGCAAAACCCGTAATATTTATGTCCCATACAGTGAGAGAAAGAAAGAATATGATGCAAAGAGAAATTCCTCGGATAATGATGAAGGTTACGTTCCGTTTAGTGATCGGAAAAAGAAATATTTACGTGACTTGAAAAATGAAAGTCCGTACGTGGGTTTTAGTGAGAGATCGGCACATACAATAGCCAAAATAGATCAGATAGATGATGTACCTAGAACTGACAACAAGATTTTGGTAACAGATTCACATCATTCTAAGACCAACAAGGGGGATAGCGTTTCTGCAGGTAAGGAATCCCTGTCAAAGACGTCTTCAGCCAAAATCATAGAAAACAAAAATACCAACACGGGTGTCGTGCGACAATCTAGCGAGACCTCTGACGCGAATAGTGCAGACGAGCAGGATGCGGTCAGGAGAGCTGATCGGATAGCCAGGTACAAAGAAGAGCGGCGCCGGCAACTGGCAACCATTTCAAACGTCCAGTCGAGCGATTCACAATCTGCTTCAGAGCAGCAGGCTGTTTTGAAGCCCTCGCTATTCCTCGGTCCAGCTCAGACTAAAGAGAAACCAGAAGATGCGAAGACTGTCGCGCCACATGCTGGTGATGTGAATGTGAGCGACAGAGTGGTAACCGATTCCAGTAAGACAAACTTGCAGACGAACCGGCTCCGGATGCCCCGGCGCCGACTTCCAGACATACCCGTGCAGAGCTTGAAGGAGAAGGAACAGCGACTGCAGGACTTCATTCATTCCCAGGCTCGGTCTCTACGCAATGGCTCCGATTCTTCTTCCCGTCAATCTTTCGAGGACAAACTAACCGACGTCGGGCATTCCCCAGTGACAAAACCTCCAGCCACGACTGTCAATGTTAGAAGGTCATCTTCTTTGAAGGTCGATGCTCCAAAGCCAACGGATAAGTCTTCCATACAAAGGAGAGCTTCGTCCAGAGAGTCTCCTGCTTCCAACAGCGGTGATGGTAACAGTCCTCGGCCATACTTGAAGACGTCCAGTTCCATGTCTTCTTCCTCGAGGGAGTCGCCAGCTGCTGATAGGAGTGACAAACAGATACTCGGCAATCGGCAGAAAGATTCAGCCATTTCTGATAGATATCAAAAACAAACACATCAAAATGAGCAAAAAGATTCACCAGTTTCTAATAGATTTGAGAAACAAACATGTGTCAATGTGAAAAACGATTCGCCAATTTCTAATAGATTTGAGAAACAGAAATGTGACAATCTGCAAAGCAAGCTCATCTCTTCTAATGAAGCGTCAATAATTGGGACAAAACAGACCAGGCCTTCCCAGTCACAATCTGCTGGTGGGCTGGTTACCAGGGTCAAGAGGTCAAACAGCGATGCGACCACATCACCAAAAGGTCATGGAGTTGTTCGGTCCCACAGCAATGTTTCTGAGTATTCCGGGGTAGCACAAAAACAGAATGGTGTTAGTAAATCGAAGTCGGGCTTGGACCAGTTGAAACTACAACAGATTGGAAGCTACAGGCCAGCTGGAGAATGTGGTGTGTTCAAGGCGGCAGGTGATCGTAACGTAACTGAACCGAGAAACAAAACCAGCAAGGAAGGTGATGACCTCTCGCATCTCTCCAAGTCCCATTCCTTCTTGATATCTAATCCAGCCGACGACTTACTAAAGTCTCCACAGACGAACACAAGCCCTGGCAATCTGGATGACCTGCTCGAACAGAATGCCAACTACCTCTCCGATTTGGATTTAGAGTTGCCTACCCCTTCGCCAGTTGTGAAGAAGGCTGTTGTTAACGAAGGTTTGGTTCGTAGGTCGTTAAAAAAGAAGAAACTCGTTCGTTCGTTGTCCAGTAAGGGAAAGGGAGATAAGCTGAAAGCGGGAGCCTACAGTGATTTAAAAAGGTAAGGAAACTAGTTTTTACTTTTCAAAGTTGGTATTTTATGTGAGATATAGCACAGCTGTAGAACGCTGAATGCCTGATGTGAAATGATCGCCCTTATTGGACCCATATCCCCCACCACCATTGCAGCCAGTGCCCCATGAAGAATTTATCAAAGGTTATGGTATATGCTGTTCTGTCTGATGAAGTGCATATGAAAGATCCTTTGCTACTATTTGGTAGGTATCCCATTATCTGATTGGGTTGGGTTTTTTGTCTCAACCAGTGCCCTCTAACTGTCCTGTTGAAAAATGTATATAAAAGATCCCTTCTTTGCTGCTAATGAAGAAATGTGGCAGGTCTCCTCTAACACTATATTTCATAACTGGTCAAATGTAACTGATGTTTAATTAATCAGAATGTTATTATCAGAAGGGGGAAAAAAAAAAAAAAAAAAATCATGTCTAGTTGGTCGTATTGTTTTGTGCAGTAATTCATGTTGTGATGAGTAATTTTCATCTGTCTATTTTCTTTCATAAAAAAAAAAAAAAAAAAAAAAAAAAAAAAATGTTATGTGGTGATATCTTGTGTCAACATTGTGTTATTTACACTACAGCCATGTGTGTAATTGTTATCTAGTGCCTTTGTCAGAAAAGGTCACGGAAACAGTAGAGTTTGCCCCAATACCAAGATTCGAACTTTAGCATGGGTTACACAGACTACAGTGCACTGAGTGTAAAGTTGTAGCACGTTTAGATATACTGTTAAACTGCTTGTGCACTTACTCTGGGATGAAACTGGATGAGAGATTCCAGTACCATCAGAACATGATACAACAACAAATGTTATCTAGTAACCAGAGCCAGTTTAATGATCTGCGGGGCCTGTAGCACATCTACCAGGGGCCTGTAGCACATCTAACAGCGGGTCCCCCTTCCCAGGATATATATTTTGGAAATTAATTGATACATTTTAATAATTTTTAGACAGATCATTGTAACAAAGAAAGAAATGTTTTATTTAACGATGCACTCAACACATTTTATTTACGGTTATATGGCATCAAACATATGGTTAAGGACCACATAGATTTTGAGAGGAAACCCGCTGTCGCCACTACATGGACTACTCTTTCCGATTAGCAGCAAGGGATCTTTTATTTGCACTTCCCACAGGCAGGATAGCACAAACCATGGCCTTTGTTGAACCAGTTATGGATCACTGGTCAGTGCAAGTGGTTTACACCTACCCATTGAGCCTTGCGGAGCACTCACTCAGGGTTTGGAGTCGGTATCTGGATTAAAAATCCCATGCCTCGACTGGGATCCGAACCCAGTACCTACCAGCCTGTAGACCGATGGCCTAACCACGACGCCACCGAGGCCGGTTCATTTTAACAGAAATGCTGCTTAAAATGTGTCACAGTACATGAAATGCAGTGTCCAGTTTCAAAAGATTCCAATCCCATAACCATCTAATAGGGGCACTCATGATCCAGTTCTATTTCATTACCTACCCTCAAATTATCTTCTGGCAGAAAGCCTGCATCTGTATGGTTTCTAATATATGGTTATTTTGACACTTGGTCATCAACAGAGAGAAAGGAAGGAAATGTTTTTATTTAACGACACACTCAACACATTTAAATTACGGTTATATGGCATTGGACATATGGTTAAGGACCACACAGATATAGAGAGAGGAAACCTGTTGTCGCCACTTCATGGGCTACTCTTTTTGATTAGCAGCTAGGGATCTTTTATATGCACCATCCCACCACAGACAGGATAACACATACCACGGCCTTTGATATACCAGTTGTGGTGAACTGGCTGGAGGGAGAAATAGCCCAGTGGGCCCACTGACGGGGATCGATCCCAAACCGACCGCACATCAAGCAAATGCTTTACCACTGGGCTATATCCTGCCCCCCAGAGGGAAAGAGATGAAACACGACCATCATATAGACAGACTACTCCTACCATAAAAAGCAGCAAGGAATCTTTTATGTGCACTTTCCCATAGACAGGACAGTATATGCCACTGCCTTTGACATACTAGTCGTGGGGCACTGGTTGGGATGTAGAAAAAAACCTAGTCCATCGACAGTGATGGATTCTGTGACCGTTTGCTCCTCGGGCGATCGCTCTACCACTGGGCTACATCCCAGTCTCTGTTGTTTATGGAAGCGAGAAACCTGGAAGTGTGTTTTTTTTCTGTGATGTGTTGTGTTGTGGAAGAAAGCCAAACACCTGGAGTCTGCTGACTAATGACTTCAACAATCGGTGGAATCTGGCTGTGAACACACTGTGTTGTGTGATGCTTGGCGAAAACCGATCGTAAAACGCATTCTGTAAATTGTTCTTCTTACCTCAGCATTAAATAAGATGAATCCAGTTGGTCTCGACTGACCTAAATTTGCTGCTGTTATGATGTGTCCAAGGAACAGAGCCCTTTTAGTAATTAAAATTGCATAAATACATTTTCTTGTTTAGAAGGCTGAATGTAACCCAGTGATGAAGCACTTGCCTGATGCGCGGTCGATCTCTGATGGATCCCTGTTAGTGAGCCAATTGAGCTATTTCTCATTCTAACCGGTACACCATGGCATGCTCTAGTGGTGTGATTAAACAATCAGTGTTTGTGTGTGTGTGTGTGTGTGTGTATATATATATATATATATATATATATAGATATAGTGAATGTGTTTCTGGTCATCCAAATGTCAGTCGACATAAACACCACAGATTTAAATACTGCCACCCCTCACCCATAAAGTGAATCAGAAGAAATTGGGGGTCAAGCTGCTCTTTTCAGAGATAACGGGTAGTGTCTATCACTACCCTAGTTACGCACAAAATTCAAATTGTTTTTGTTTTTTTACAGGTACCCCATACATGTTTCAAGCACAAAGCTACTTGACACAGTGGTATTAGATGAACTAAAATTGCATACATATTTTGCTCATATAAAACTAATTTCTTTTACAACCAACACACTCACATTTATCACCAATCACAGGACTTGTGGTTTTAACTTAATTTTCTTTATCAAAAGTTGGGTGCACCTTGAACTTTGACCCAGCCGGAAGTTATTTGGTTTAATACTACCTATAAACATCAGGATGACATTGGATATACAGACACCAATATATGTTCTAAACAAGACATTGTTTTTCATGTAATTTTTATTTATTAAAAAATTTTGGTGGTGGATTTTAATCCTGTCAACTTTGTTTCCATTATCTGTTGCTTACAATTAATACAAATATGTACCCCCACAACCTACTCTTACACTGTGACTATCTCCCCCTGTATCCATATCCATTTTATTTAATTTATTTAAAAAGCCCCAGCACCAACAAAACAATTGTGTAAAGGAAGAAACGAAATTATGCCTTGAAAAAATATTGCGTCTGTCTTGTTTTGTAGCATGTTTAGATGTAGAATGACAGTCATCTCATAGACAGAAGTACAAAATTGGGATGTAGGAAAAATACAGACATTCGGTGAAATTTTTACAAAATACCTCTTCAGCTCATCCTTGTGCAGAGATACAATTTGAAAAGCCATAGAATTACCAAACAAATGTTGTTTTTTTGTGTGTGTTTTAAAAAAAATTTAACCTTTGCCTTAGGTAAAGGTATCGTCAGACACTCTAATACAGTATGTTTGTAGAATCTATTGTGGGTTCGTGGTATTAATAATAGCCACAGGTACATGTACCATATATCTTCGCCTGTAAGTCGATCTCGGCTATAAGTCGAGTCCCTAATTTCAAGCCCTGAAAACGTATTTTTTTATTGACCCGTTTATAAGTCGACCCATGAAAAACAAGTTATAAATATTGAAGTATTTCTTACTTTCAGCACATGAGAACAATAATGTACAATATCTGAACAAAAGAAAATTATTTTACAAACTTCGTTTTTCACGTTTTAGACGTTTTGTACGTCGCAACATGCCAATCAAACTACATAGCACCAAAACGAAATATTCCCTTAGTAGAGAGTGAAAGCTGTTTGACTGTCACTGTATGGCACTGTACAGCATGGTTTTGTGCACAGACAACAACTTTATTTATCAACACTGACAACAGATCACTACGATAAAACTGAAAGTACATGTTTTGCCGCCATATATACATGTAAGGAGGATAACTCTGGAAAGTACACTGGTTTTTGTACCAAATGATGTGTGTCCCTATTGCTCTAGTGAACTGCAGTCTATTTTAAGGGAAAGCTCGGTAATGTTCATGAAGTTAATTACCGACAAAACATTGTTTGAACAACCATTAATGCCAGTGACCAGATTTCAAAATAAACTCAGGCAACTGGTAGTTAGTATTGTTTACATTTTTGCTATTAGTGATGACTGTTATTTTAACTAAGTGGACTGTTGTCTTGGTATGTGAGTGAGATCGCATGCCTTTTCGCATAACCAAAACCGTTATAATGCCGAAAAAAAAAGGTTATAAAAAATAAATGTGCCAAATTAAGATATTTGAGTATAAATACAGGGCATATTTCAACAATAAAACTTGTAAAATAATCCCCAAAACGGTAATATTTTTGGGTGAATTGTTTTTACCCTCTTATAAGTCGACCCCCCAAGTTATAAAATAATGTTTGGGTGAAAAAAATTCGACTTATAGGCGAAGATATACGGTAGTAAACATTATCACCTGTTTGTTTACCATAAACTGTCAGCTATTAACATTGTGCATGTTTGTTTTATCTGTAGTTTTGCTCAGTAGGCTTGTATAAGTAAAATATTGAATAAATGGCCAAGTGATGACACAGATTGTCCGAAATTAGCCCTCAGAGATTTATTTGAAATGATGGGAGATATCTGATTGTATGTAAATGTACTTTAAGTCATAATAAACATATATAATATATATACTCTTCAAAAGAAGAAACGCAAAACCACATTGTCGTAACATTTGGAGAATTGATTTAATTATTGAATGGTGAGTCCGATAATTACCAAATGTTGCAGGATTGTTCACAATTCACTCTAGTCCATTGTGAGTAAGTGATAGGACACACCACCAAGGTCAAGGTCATCTGGAGTCAATACCGGGTGTGGCCTCCGCGTGTGTTGACAACTGCCTGGCACCGCCTGCCCATTGAAGCAACCAGAGTACGGATGACGTCCCGGGGGATGGTGGCCCACTCGGCCTGCAAGGCTGCTGCCAGCTCGGGCAGGGTCTGGGGCTGTGGTTGTCGCTGTCGGAGGCGTCGGTCCAACTCGTACCATAGATGCTCAATTGGGTTCAAATCCGGTGATATCGATGGCCAAGGAAGGACATTAATGTTGTTGTTCTGTAGGAAAGCCGTTGTGAGACGTGCTGTGTGAGGCCTGGCGTTGTCATGTTGGAACACTGCGTTGGCGTTGGCCATAACTGGAACGATGTGTGGCCGGAGGATCTGGTCAATGTAGCCCTGTGCATTCAGGTTGCCCTGCACGTGGACCAGGTCAGTTCTGCCAGTGTGTGAGATTGCTGCCCACACCATGACACTACCCCCGCCGAATCTGTCCACTTCCTGCACGCAGTTTGCCGCATAACGTTCACCACGACGCCTATACACGCGACATCTTCCATCATGACGTCGGAGCAGAAATCGGGACTCGTCACTGAACCACACCTGTCTCCATCGCAGTTGAGGCCATTGTCGATGAATCTGGCACCACTGCAGTCGGAGTCGACGGTGTTGTGGTGTTAAGATGACACCTCGAACTGGACGTCTGGCACAAATTCCTACCTCACGTAGGCGGTTCCGTACGGTCTGGTCGGATATCCTGCTCAAACCTGGTATTGCTGCGGCTGTGGAGGTGGCAGTAGTCAATCGTTCTCGAAGGTGGCGTACCCGGATGTAGCGGTCCTGCCCGGGGGTAGTGACCCGTGGTCGACCGGATCTAGGGAGGTCACGTGTTGATCCATGTTGCTGGTAACGGTCCCACAGTCTGGAGATGGTGCTTGGGGACACATGGAATGCCCTGGCAACGGCCGTTCTGGATTCGCCTGCGTCTAGTCGGCCGATGACATTGTTTCTCTGCGGTTCACTGAGACGTGGCATGTCCTGGATTGTCAACTGTCGGCCAGATACAGAGGCCAGGCAAGCGAACACCCTGCACTTTTATACTGTCGGTGTTCATGTTGCACGTGCAGACAACGCACGTGCAGTGGTGACATGGTTTGCACGTGGCTGCGTTTTTACGAATATTCACATTTTGGAACTTTATTGTACAGTAGCTGCGTTTTATCGAATGTAACCGTGGGAATGTGTTTGGGACATGCAATGACCTTATATTCACAAAGCATGAACCGGTAGGAAACATAAAATCGGAGTTATAACCCATTTGTACCCTTTTGCGTTTCTTTTTTTGAAGAGTATATATCATCCATTAAAAGCTTTTGTAGGAGATATCACTTGTACTGTAATCTCCTGTGATATTCTCCTCAGGAGATATGGCTTCTTTTGTTACGTCACTTTGTATGTTTCAGCGCTATTCAGCGCCATTAGTGACATCACGTAACTGTCGTTCTACTAGTTAATGAGTCTACCACTGCCGAATAAAGTGACATTCAACCGACATTACTGACATTGTCGCAAAGAACAATAATGGATGATAAAAAGAATACACCCCTCGCGTCTTGTGATATCATAATTTATCAGCACTCGTTGAAAAAAGTATAAAAATCCTTGGCAAGCCTCATAATTTATCCTTTAAAAGTATAAAAATCCTTGGCAAGCCTCATAATTTATCAGCACTCGGATTTCATACTTTTATCAACTCGTGCTGATAAATTATGATATAACAAGACACTCGGGGAGTATCCTCTATATATATATATATACATATATGTATATACATGTACATATACAGTCAAACCCGCTTATTTGCATACCCTCGGTGCTGCTCGATTTTGTGCAATTAACCGGGTTAGTCGATTAACCGATAGAGTACCGACTTTCACTTTGTAACAGCCATCCAACTACAAAGTGGCATGGGAGACAGTCTAGCATAATGCGGTACTTCATACCGGAACTATTACAGTTAACACATGTCACATGCAGTTAGATATATATAAATGTAAAAAAATATATCTATCGATATATATAATTAGCATGGCGGTTTTTTTTTAATCTGCCAGACCAGAAATCATTTTCTAAAAAACCAACAACGTCCGTCACTGGGCGTCGTTTTCTAAAAACACAAACTGGCGTCGTTTTCTAAAAACACAAACTTTGTGCATTAAAAAAAAACCCACTGACCATCCACTAGTGTAAACAAAGTGTATTAGCCATTTAGTTAATTAGATAAACTTCAAACAACAGAACCATCAAAAAGTTCACGTTTCATCGGTGCACGTGTTTACAAAATGACGTCAGTTTCCGGAATTACCGGGCTGTTGATTGACCGAATGCGCCGTACCATAGAATTACGTGAACTTGTATGAATTTGCTGGTATGGTGTTCTTTCCATCCCAAAAGATATGGCAAGCTTTGGTATTATTTGTGATCCCCAAATAATGACTTTGCTATTGTTAAGTAATTAAAGTTAAGCTCGGCTAGTGAGTCGTTATCAGTTCCAGCAGCCTGCATTGCATGCATGACCAGTCTAACACCATTGACTGACCTTCATGGCGCGGTCCGACTGATTGGTGTCTAACAATATAGCAGAAACTTAGGGACGATCCATAAATAACGGTCTTTGTTATGTTTGTTTTTTGACGACCTCCCCCACCAGTCTTTTTTTTTTTTCGCTACATTTTCCGGGAAGCAAGTGATAAATCGTTTCTTTTGCGTTTTAACAGATATAGCGTACACTGCATCTAATGAATAAGTGAAAAACAACCCTTTCTCGGTCACATTTATTAAAAACATAACCGCCTAGGACGATTGATCTGTAATCTTTTAATTACTAACAAGGCTTCTCAACATAACGTAATTGATACAGAACAATGATTGCCCTGAACACGTCAATCGAATAGGGCCTCAATAGTTGAGTGCGCATGCGTACAAGCGCACAGGCGGTACTTCTAAAAATAATAGTCAGAGAGTTACCTGTTATTGAGATGGCCGCTGATTAACAGCAATATATTGCAAACAAAACATTAGGTCTTAGGTTTATTCAACTTAATTATGTCATTCTTAAATCTTGTAGTCAGGTATTGTGATTCACCAGTAGTAACGTGCACACCATCTCATTTGCATGCCACACGTCGACTCTGTAAACAGCGATTACAGTCGGCTTGCCACACAGTGAGCTCAAACAAAACAGATTAATCGGTGATTTATTTGAGTTTTTTTGCCAAAGTTTGATAGACTTTCTCAGTCATTTGTGACATTAATTTAGCACACAAAAAAAAAAATCGTTATTTATATGTGCAAATAACCGATATATAGCCTGTAGTCTGTGCAATTAACCGGATGTTTTGTAGTGTTATAAGGGCAAATGGTTCAGTGTTGGGTGAAAATAGTCGATTAACCGAATTATGCTATAAACCGATGTGCAAATAAGTGGAGTTGACTGTATATATATATATATATATATATATATATATATATATATATATACATATATATATATATATATATATATATATATATATATATATATATATATATATATATATATACATACATATATATATATATATATATACACATGCATATATATATATATATATATATATATATATACATACATATATATATATATATATATATATATATATATATATATATACATATATATATATATATATATATATATATATATATATATATAATATATGTATATATATATATATATATATATATACACACATATATACATATATATATATATATACATATATACATATATATATATTTATTACATACCCATTAAATCTTACTATATAAATACAGCCCTGAATACAAAAATGAAATACACTTTTCCGTATTCAACTCAACTGCCGGAACTATGCCGTATTCAATGCTACTATTTATAGCACATGGTTACCTTCGCGATATGTAAACAAAGTTGGTGCTTGTTTTGAATTGCCTATTAAAGCAGTTAACTGTTATGCATTTTTAAAATGTTCTTTTGTGGAACATTTGAACTGAAAACAGACGAAAACGGTGACGAATATTTACAATTTAATGAGCGCGCTACCAAAACTAGACGGGTACACTACTCACCAACGAGCTTTTAATCCACAAATAAGGTCGACAACAGTCAGTTTTTGGATCCTTGTTTTGGCTTCATACACAATAAATAAAACATATCCAACGGTAATTTTGTGATATGATATATTTGACAAAAGGTACTTTTTATTTCTTTCATCTTTTAAAACTTAAAATTAATATTTTGTCCAAAATTATGGGAAAAAAAAAAATACCCACCTGTAAACAGCGTTGTCTGCTTGTTATAGGAATGTGACAGGGGTCACGGTTAGTAGACTAGTTTTTATTTTAATGTGGCGAAGCATTGTAATAATTTTGAATTTAAATGACGTCAGTATTCCAATGACGTCACTTTGCATCTCCTTACAATAACCATAAACTGGGGGGTACATGACGTTTCCTTTTTAAGGAAAAATTCCAATACAAAATTGCTATTGATTTTGTTTTTTTAAAATATTTTTAATGCACCTGAATGTGTTTGAACAAAATCTTGTGATTAAAAAAATGTACCTTTTACGAAATATGGATTTCTAGTGAAATTATGGTAAGATACGCTATATTTATTGTGTACGAAGCCAAAACAAGGGTGCAAAAAGTAACTGTCGTCGACTTTAGCAACAATGACGTCGCATGCACCATCTCCTCACGTATATAGCTTCTGAAGTGTTTTATTTGATGTTGTGAGAAAAAAATAGTGTAAAAATACAGGTGTCAAATTTTGGTGTATGTGTCTGTGTGTGTGTGTGTGCGTGTGTGTGTGCGCGTGAGTGCATGCATGCATGACCAGTGTTGTTTTCAGTTTAATAACACATTATGGCACCAAGACAACTTGGAAAGGCACCAAAGAAAAGCTGGTTGCAAGTGTGTCTAATCACTATGAACTGAGATACAAAAACTGTTTTCAAATTGTTTTACCATACAGTCAGTTCTTTTGCATGTTTTCTTACTTTTCACAATTAAGGATACATTATACAACCTGAGTTATATGGTGGCAAACCATGTGGGACAACCATAACACTTGCAACTGGTGCCGTGGTAAAAGTCAGTGGGAAGGGCATGGTGGCAAACCATGTAGGTCAACCATAACACTTGCAACTGGTGCCATGGTATAGGTCAATGGGAAGGGTATGATGGCAAACCATGTAGGTCAACCATAACACTTGCAACTGGTGCCGTGGTAAAAGTCAATGGGAAGGGCATGGTGGCAAACCATGTAGGTCAACCATAACACTTGCAGCTGGTGCTGTGGTAAAAGTCAAGCCCTGAAAGTAGTTGAACGAATGTGCAATTTGAGGGTTTTAAGAGCTGCAGGATATTACCACTGTATACTGCTATGATCGTTTCTGGTGCCATTAAGTCATAATGTCTAGCTCAAGATAAAGTATTCACCTGAGGTGTGATGCTTCATAGAATCAATTGCCCTCAGTAGGCTTGTTTTTTTTCTGCCCCGATATATCAAAGGTTGTAGTATGTACTATCCTGTCTTCGTAAAAGTGCATATAGAAAGATCCGTTGCGGCTTCTCAGCAGGTGTCCACTGTTTGATGATAACAGGTTTTTCTCTCTGTCTTTTATCTTGACCAAGGGATCGGATGTAACCCAGTGGTAAAGTGTTCGGTCTAGGATCGATCCCCGTTGGTGGACCCATTGGGCTATTTCTCATTCCAGCCAATGTATCATGACAGGTATATCAAAGGCCGTGGTATGTGCTATCTTGTCTGTTGGATGGTGCATATAAAAGTATTTCTTATTCCAGCCAGTGTATCATGACAGGTATATCAAAGGCCATGGTATGTGCTATCTTGTCTGTTGGATGGTGCATATAAAAGTATTTCTCATTCCAGCCAGTGTATCATGACAGGTATATCAAAGGCCGTGGTATGTGCTGTCTTGTCTGTTGGATGGTGCATATAAAAGTATTTCTCATTCCAGCCAGTGTATCATGACAGGTATATCAAAGGCTGTGGTATGTGCTGTCCTGTCTTTGGAATGGTGCATATAAAAGATCCCTCACTACTAATGAAAAAATGTAGCAGCTTTCACCTCTCAGACTATATGTCACAAGGACCAAATGTTTGACATCCAATAGCCGATAATTAATAAATGTTCTATAATAATAAGCAATGTGCTGTAGTGGTGTCAATAAAACAAAACAAACTTTAACTTTTAGTTTGACCAAATCTCAAAGTGACATCAAATAGCCATAGTTAAAAATGTGCTGGGGTGTTGTTAAACAAACATTCCTTTCCTTTATTGTTTTATCCTGTACTGTGACTCTGTTACATTGGCCATCAGCTGTTAATTGGAGGTGTTGGACCAGACTTATATACACACAGGAACAAACATTGGCTTATCTGTGTGTACCTAATGCATTCCAGCTGACATTATTATATAAATACCGATTACGCAGTATTGCTATGATCGACATAATAATATGGATTACCACTCACTGCTTATATTAATAGCACATACTTACAGCGCTTACTGTGTGTACTGTTTGGTGCAGTTACTTTGTGAGGCGGATCCTACAGTATTGGGGCAAACTCAGGCATGCATTAGTCTCAGAAAGTTTGTTGGGACTGAATGGGTTTGGCTTTCGTTCAACTCGGTAATTAACACTGTGGCTCAAGATGGGAGGATGGTAAGGAATTTGTCTCTTTCCTCACCGGTTTTTGTCCTTCTAACGTTGGATCATACCTGCTAGCACTTCGTAACTCCGATAATTAAGTGCCTCGTTCGTTCATATGTACGTGTGTGATGATACAAGTGATATTACATCGTGTGTATGATGTCAGATGTGTGTGTTTGTGATTCACCTCAACTGTATGGTAATGTTTGTGATATTCATATTTCTAGAAATGATTAATTTTTACTTTATTTGTTGTTTTTGTGAAGAACATTTTAGATGTGTGATGTTGGCATAATTTTATATAAAATATTGGTGATATTAAATGTATACTTTCAAAAGTTAGAATTATTATTATTATTTTTTTTTTAAATGAACATTTTGAATGTGTGATGTTGGCATACCTTTATATCAAATATTGGTTATATTTACATGTATACTTTCAAAAGGTATTAGATTTGTTTTATTTATTTTTAAAAAGAACATTTTGGATGTGTGGTGTTGCATAATTTGGATTTCAAATATTGATAATATTTTGTACTTCCAGAAGTAACAAGTTTGATTTCTTGTTTTTGTGAACAGTATTTTGGATGTGTGATGTTGACGTTCATGTAATTTGGATGTCAAACATTTGGATGAGGTGTTAACGGTTTTGGTATTATTGGATAAACTGTTTGTGAATGGTTATTTCTGGATGTCAGTAAGTTTATATATACATGTGTAATCATACAAATGATATTACATCGTGTGTGATGTCAAGTGTATGCATCTGTGATTCACCACAAATGTATGGTAATGCTTGTGATTGTTGTACTTCCCTTAGAAGTTAGAAGTTTTAGTTTATTTGTGAAAACATTATGGATGTGTGATGTTGGCATAATTTGGATGTCAAATATTGGTGACTTTTGTACTTCCAAAAGTTAGATGTTTTAGATATATATATATATATATATATATATATATATATATATATATATATATATAAGAACATTTTGGATGTGTAATGTTGGCATAATTTTATATCAATTATTGGTGATAATGTTATATGTATACTTCCAAAAGGTATTAGATTTGTTTTATTTGTTTTTGAAAAGAACATTTTGGATGTGTGGTGTTGCATAATTTGGATGTCAAATATTAATATTTTGTACTTCCAGAAGTAACAAGTTTTATTTGATTTGTTGTTTTTATGAACAGTATTTTGGATGTGTAGTGTTGGCATTCATGTAATGGGCCATTCCATGGTAATTTTTAAAGCCAGGACGTGACATTCTGACTCTTAGGATCTCCTTCACTAAAAATCCTTTTTAACTGGAAATGCAGTTTTATCATTACATATAGTAGTATAATCATGTCAGGCCTATTTTTGTTTTTTTGAAGAAAAAACAAAAGATTTATAAAGTAAAAAGTAAAATGTGCCAGGATGTGACGAAAATGGACGTCACTTTTTTAACACTGCAGTAAATTCCAAAACTCTGCTCTCCTGATAGAATGTTTGCTTATTGAAATACACTGTTTAACACAATATCCAGTCTAATATGGTTGGCAAACATTTAGATCAAGTATTAATGGTTTTGGTATTACTGTTATTTGATATACTGTTAACTAGTGGATGTATTTTTTCTGGATATCAGTAAGTTGTGATGGGTTTGTTTTTCAGGTTAGCATAATTATATAACATGTGTACATGTGTAACAGTAATTATATAACATGTGTACATGTGTAACAGTAATTATATAACATGTGTACCTGTGTAACAGTAATTATATAACATGTGTACATGTGTAACAGTAATTATATAACATGTGTACATGTGTAACAGTAATTATATAACATGTGTACATGTGTAACAGTAATTATAAACATGTGTACATGTGTAACAGTAATTATATAACATGTGTACATGTGTAACAGTAATTATATAACATGTGTACATGTGTAACAGTAATTATATAACATGTGTACATGTGTAACAGTAATTATATAACATGTGTACATGTGTAACAGTAATTATATAACATGTGTACATGTGTAACAGTAATTATATAACATGTGTACATGTGTAACAGTAATTATATAACATGTGTACATGTGTAACAGTAATTATATAACATGTGTACATGTGTAACAGTAATTATATAACATGTGTACATGTGTAACAGTAATTATATAACATGTGTACATGTGTAACAGTAATTATATAACATGTGTACATGTGTAACAGTAATTATATAACATGTGTACATGTGTAACAGTAATTATATAACATGTGTACATGTGTAACAGTAATTATATAACATGTGTACATGTGTAACAGTAATTATATAACATGTGTACATGTGTAACAGTAATTATATAACATGTGTACATGTGTAACAGTAATTATATAACATGTGTACATGTGTAACAGTAATTATATAACATGTGTACATGTGTAACAGTAATTATATAACATGTGTACATGTGTAACAGTAATTATATCACATGTGTACATGTGTAACAGTAATTATATCACATGTGTACATGTGTAACAGTAATTATATAACATGTGTACATGTGTAACAGTAATTATATAACATGTGTACATGTGTAACAGTAATTATATAACATGTGTAACAGTAATTATATAACATGTGTAACAGTAATTATATCACATGTGTAACAGTAATTATATAACATGTGTACATGTGTAACAGTAATTATATAACATGTGTACATGTGTAACAGTAATTATATAACATGTGTACATGTGTAACAGTAATTATATCACATGTGTAACAGTAATTATATAACATGTGTACATGTGTAACAGTAATTATATAACATGTGTACATGTGTAACAGTAATTATATCACATGTGTACATGTGTAACAGTAATTATATAACATGTGTACATGTGTAACAGTAATTATATAACATGTGTACATGTGTAACAGTAATTATATAACATGTGTACATGTGTAACAGTAATTATATAACATGTGTACATGTGTAACAGTAATTATATCACATGTGTACCTGTATATATTGGTGATTGTACATTTATGATTCCAGTTATTCATCTAGTCTTTCATATATGGGCTGAAGCCCATAGAATATTAGCAATTAGACGAATTTGCTAACACAATCTGTTGCCAAATACAAGGTTCATTTAACCAAACAGCAAAAATGGTGGTATATCTATAAACGACAGGCGATTTTTTTAATTAGCTATTTGGCAAATTAGTAGTGAAATATAATCGCCAAATTCAACTTTATACTTCAAATTTGGCGATTTGGCGAGCAACAGTTTAAACCCTGTAAATATTAATTCATGAATTCATTCTTGATCATACAATTACATGTATATAGTTGTAAAAACTGTATTAGTGCATTATGTCATACATATTTAATAATAGTGCCATATGACCGGTAAATCATGCTGTTCAGCATGGGGAAAGAGCATTTAAATGATACCTTTGTTTTTTTGTTTGGTTTTATTATTGTTATTTTTGTTTTATATGAGTACATGCATGTGGCTTATGTGGTGGCAGTGGATTTTCTTTTATCTCTTAGACTAAGTGTTAAAATAAGCAAATACATGTTGCTATAGTTTTAAAAATATGTCAAGTTGTTAAATATTCCTTTCCTTTTTGTATGTTGAACCATGTTTGTCACACACTTGTGAGATTTGTTTTAGTATTTAAAGACAGCGGATTGGCAGATCCTCAATAATGACCTGAATGCCAAAGTCACACTGACCAATGAAATGCACACTAATGAAACTGATTGCTATGCAACATACGTCAATTGTGCAAGAGTGAATGTTCTGTACATTAGTTGTCCAGACATTTACATTTATTTTAAACCAGAGTTTTGTTGATATTTAAGACACTTTATGTCCTTCGGTATCATTTATACTTTTTAAAAAACTTATACAACATCTGTTAATTAGATGCCGTTTATCTTATGACTTATTTAAAAACGTATCCAACTCAATTTTGCTCATCAAACAGTGTGTAAGATATACATGTATGGTATCTATAGTGGCCACTCACATAGCATTCGCTGCATGCATGTACTTTGTACTCATATTTTGTAATTGCTACCTGCATTATACCAGCAGTGAAGGTAAATAACAGTTCCCGGAAAAATATTAACTTTCTTGGCTACTGAACTATTTGCACATATTACAAGTGTATTGTAGCATGACATATACACATATATATACACCGGTCCCCCCACCTAATGAATCACACTGCTATGTTCAACTCTGGCAGTCACATGGCAAGAACCCAGAACCTTTACGATATAGATATAAGGTCTGATGCTTAGAAAACTCTGTTATTACTGTGGTTTGTTGTTTTGGAAAACGCTATGTTATTACTGTGGGCTTTTGTTTGGAAAACGCTATGTTATTACTGTGAATAAGATGGTAAGAGAAGACTTGTTTATAGCCAGGACTGTTTTACTTTTCGTTCGTTGCATGGGACCAATAAAAATGCATTTAATCTCTTCACAACAGAAAATGGCATGGATATTAACATTTGTTGGTTGATTTTGACAATAAAGTAAACAAGGTAAAACATTATTTCAACAAATCGATCGTACATTACAATGCGCATTAATAGGCCGGTTCACGATTACTCGAGGATATATCTATCTAAGGTTATTTTGGTAACTTACGTTAGCTGTGTTTACTTTCTTTATGTAAGATGGGTTTTTGGATTGCTGTAACACCTAATTTCCTTACAATAAAATTAAATACAAGGTGCTCATATTAACTTTGTTTCCTAAGTTTTATTTCATACAAAATATTAATTAACATGGTTACCAGTGGAAATTAAATTGATGTGAGGCAGCCTTCATTGAAAAGGACAGGAAAAGGTGATTATCTGTGAAAATTGTTTACCCACATTTTAAAAATATACCAAACAGCTGTTGAGAAAAAGCGTAATCACATAAATAAATATAAGAAGTAAAAAAAAAAGAAAAAAAAAAAGGTAAAAGAGAGAGAAAAAAAAAGTGAACATCAATTTAGAAAACTGTTCCTGTTTATTTCCTGCATGTAGTTCATCTATGTTTCACCTGTGATTGATCTGTATCTCACCTGTGACAGGTAGTCAGGTGGAAAAGGAAATTCAGAATAATCACTGTTTTCATGCATGGTGTGGAAAGGAAAGGAATGTGTGTTTACCAGCACCCGAGTAAATTTTTTATCAATAGCTATTTATAGTGCCTAATATACGACGACAACTGTGACTGCAGATCTTAATGGTAGAGAATGTATCAGAATAGCCAGTGCACCATGACTGATATATCAAAGGCTGTGGTATGTGCTGTGCTGTCCTGTCTGTGGGATGGTGCATATAAATAATCCCTTGCTATTAATAGAAGAATGTTGCGGGTTTCCTCTGAGACTATGTGTCGGAATTACCAAATGTTTGACATCCAGTATCCGATGATTAATAAATCAATGTGCTCTAGTGGTGTTGTTCTCTAGACCACGCATCAGATGAGCACTTTACCATTGTGCCAAGTCCTGCCCCACTAGTGTAACAAAGGTTGTGGTATGTATTATCCTGTCTGTAGGATGATGCATATAACAGATCCCCTGTTGCTAATAGAAAAGTGTGGTCCAAAGCATGGTGCATGGTAGCAGTGTGTTACCAACATCATATAACCACAAATAAAATGTGTTGATTGTGCCGTTAAATAAAACATTCCTTTCTTCCTTCGGTCAAGAAGATTTCCAAACGGTTTTACTGATCATTTGTAGATGAAAGAGAGAAAGAAAGAAAGGAAGGAAGGAATGTTGTATATAACAACACTTAACACATTTTAATTACAGTTATATGGCGTCGATGAGATAAAGACTACACAGATAATTAGAGATGAAACCCTCTGCACAAGAGGCTACTTTTTCCAATTAGCAGCAAGGAATCTATTTTTATCCAGCATCCCAAGGACATGATAGTACATACTACATCCTTTTTTTACATCTATTATGGTTGGAAGGATAAAATGCCATATGGGCCCACCGATGGGGATCGATCCTGGACTGACCGTGCATCAGGCGAGTGCTTTATACCACTGTGTGGCATTGCGCCTGTCTCTATTGATGGAGTGACCAGAGCAAAGTGTAGAAGTAGTTTGACAAACCAGCAATTGTCGGTTCTGGGTAATTACGGTGAACTGAACACATTGTGTTCAACTTTCACTTATTATGTATATTATTTACTTGATTTGTGGTGACGGTCTGGTAGCTTGGCATAAGTGGTCTTTCGGAGTGTTTAACTGAGTTACACGGTTATTAACCGACATTCAGTTAAGTGAGAAGTGAATTCTGCTACCACTGAGGAATTACTAACAGGTGGCTGGCAGCAAAAGGCACTTGCTATATTCATAATAAAAGTTTGTTTTTTGTTTAACGATACCACTAGAGCACATTGGTTAATTAATCATCAGCTATTGGATGTCAAACGTTTGGTAATTCTGAATCGTAGTCATCAGAGGAAACCCGCTACATTTTTCTTAATGCAGCGAGGGAACTTTTATATGTAATAATGAGCACTGGCATATTAACTGTTAGTCGAAATAAAAAGACTGCACGGTTTTGTAAAACATTTTTTGGTTTAAATGTCAGCACCTACTTGAGATGTGATACAGAGCAGCTGTGTGATCTTTCTAGGGTGTGCATAGTGTTAAGAAACACCCCTACCCACCCACCACCCCCCAAAAAAGAGAAAAAAAGTCCTGTCATCTAAAGTATTTAAAAATAAAGAGTTTTTGGGGTTTTTTTTTTTCTCTCTCTCTCTCTGTCTGTCTCTCTCTCTGTCTTTCTCTGTCTGTCTGTCTCTCTCTGTCTGTCTCTGTCTCTGTCTCTCTCTGTCTGGAGCAAGACGTAGCCCCTTTGGTAAAGAGCTCGCTTGATGCACGGTCAGTTTGGGATCGATCCCTGTCGGTGGGCCCATTGGGCTATTTCTCGCTCCAGCCAGTACACCACGACTGGTACATCAAAGGCCGTGGTATGTGCTATCCTGTCTATGGGATGGTGCATATAAAATATCCCTTTCTGCCAATCGAAACGAGTAGTGCATGAAGTGGCAACAGCGGGTTTCCTCCTTCAATATCTGTGTGGTCCTTAACCATATGCCTGACGCCATATAACCATAAATAAACTATTGAGTGCGTCGTTAAATAAAACTTTTTTTTCTTTCTTCTCTCTGTCTGTCTCTCTCTCTCTGTCTGTCTCTCTCTCTGTCTGTCTTTCTCTATCTCTCTCTCTTTTTCTCTCTGTCTCTCTCTATCTCTGTCTCTCTGTCTGTCTGTCTGTCGCTCTGTCATTCTGTCTCTCTCTCTCTCACTCACTCACTCACTCACTCACTCACTCTCTCTCTCTCTCTCTCTCTCTCTCTCTCTCTCTCTCTCTCTCTCTCTCTCTCTCTCTCTCTCTCTCTCTCTCTCTCAAAATAAACTAACATGACATTACATGTATGTAAAAGTAATTGTCTTCTCTAAACATCTAGCTAACCAAAATATTATATCCCCCCCCCCCCCTCCAACATACTGGATTTCTGCTATACTTTGAAGTTTTGGGGAGGGGTATGCACCCCTAACAACCTCTCCCTGAATCTACATACATGTATGTAATACATATAGGTTAATGGTAGAGCATCCATTTAAGTGTTGTTAATTGAACGATGTTTAAGAATGAAAAAGCCCATCAAAAAAACAACAACCCCTATTTATTTATTTATTTTATCAATAAACTAGGTATATTTTGAAGATAAAGTGTGATTAACATGAAAGTACAGTATAACAGTACCCATGCTGTTTCTTAGAAGGAAGAAGGAAATGTTTTATTTAACAACACACTCAACACATTTTATTTACGGTTATATGGCATCAGACATATGGTTAAGGACCACACAGATATTGAGAGAAGAAACCCGCTGTCGCCACTTCATGGGCTACTCTTTTCGATTAGCAGCAAGGGACCTTTTATATATATGCACAATCCCACAGACAGGATAGTATATACCACGGCCTTTGTTACACCATTTGTGGAGCACTGGCTGGAACAAGAAATAGCCCAATGGGTCCACTGACGGGGATCGATCCTAGACCATACGCGCATTGTTAGAAGAAACCTATGTTATGGCAGCAGGTTTCCTTTCTGGCTGTGTAGACAAAGCGTATCAATAACTGCAGGCCACATCAAAATTTAATAACTGCAGTTTACAGTGTTACTGAAGTTTTGTTAAACATTCCTTTCCTTTCGACATACTAGCCCTCATGATGTTTTTGAAGTGTGCAGATTCCAAGACCTTTATCCTTCCAAGTCAAGTTGTCAACATGAGATATTGACATTTGCAGAATGCATCTAAGCAACTGGCAAGCCATCAGCCTTGAGAAATGTTGATGCACTGTAGTTTTTGACAGTTCTAAAGTGAAAGTGACACTGACATGTGTTAGTCATGTGTTGATCATGTATACACGTGTCTCAAGGTGTTTTCCCCTGACATAAAAGTGGTTCTACATGTGTGCATCTACTGTGTATGCAAAATGTAGAGGCATCCTTCCAATATGTTTCATTGTTGGGAACAAGTTCATCCACCGTGAAATCTTTTAAATTCATTTTAATTAATTTCTGCTCTAAAGAAAGCTATAAAAAAGGAAACATTGGAATATTTTATCTGCATTTTTTTCAACTGGATAAAAGAAGAAATGTTTTATTTAACGACACACTCCACACATTTTAATTATAGTTATATGGTGTTGGACATATCGTTAAGGACACCATGGAGACAATAAGAAAAAAGTCTGCTGATACGACACAATTATAGAAGCAAGGGGTCTTTTATATGCACCATCCCGCAGACAGGATAGTACATACCATTGTCTTTTTAACACTAGACCAATCATGCATTAAGCGAGCTCTTTACCATTGTGCTAAATCCCGTCCTACTAGCATAACAAAGGCTGTGGTATGTATTATCCTGTCTGTGGGATGATGCATATAACAGATGCCTTGAGGCTAATAGAAAAGTGTAGTCCAAAGCATGGTGTATGGTAGCAGTGTGTTTCCAACATCATATAACCACAAATAAAATGTGTTGATTGCGCCGTTAAATAAAACATTCCTTTCTTCCTTCGGTCAAGAAGATTTCCAAACGGTTTTACTGATCATTTGTAGATGAAAGAGAGAAAGGAAGGAAGGGAAGGAAGGATGGAATTTTTTGTATTTAACAACACAATACATTTTAATTACAGTTATATGGTTAAGGACCACAATCATCTGAATAGTAATATTTTATGATTTTTATGTAAAAAAAAAAAAGTGCTTATAGGAAGTTATAGCCAATAAAATCCACACACACTGTCCTTGGCACATATCTTGCCAAGAAAGATTGTAGGTTAGTGAAAAGGTGATATACATGTAGTGGCTTTGCACCAGTTCATCTGCAATGAGATCTTTTAAATTCATTTTGATTTATCTTTATGCTTCTATCCAATAAGCTGTCTAGGCTGGTTGTCCTGGAACAATTATTGGTTGGTGAAATGTGTCTGTATAGTGCAGAGCTTCTAGATTATGGTATCCCCACTCCCATGGCTAGTGATATTCAATGTTAGGCTAGTAAATAACTACTATTGCCATGCCTGATGGCTATTGGATTTTTTTTGGTCAAATGCTGCATTTAAGTCTATTTTGTAAATATCTTGCCCCTTCCTCTCCTCAAATCTAAGGGCTTTTATGCTTCTTTGGACGACATATCCAATGATTCCTATTCAGTGATCGAGATTAAAAGTTTTGGGCAGTATCCCAGTTGGATACTAACAATTCAAAATCTGGTATCCCACCTGAGAATTTAGTATCCCACTTAAATGAAATTCATAAATAACATAATAACAAATTTGGACGACACCGTTCTTGTTCCCAATCTATTGCTACACCGCAATCAAAATTGCAGAATTCGTAAAATTCGCAATCAAACGGAATTGGCAAAAATATTTGCTGCATCTATTTTTGCGTAATATTGACATAAATTAATATTTAGCAGTAAACAATAAGTGTTTCTGACATTACTAACGATAAACCTACCTGTATCAATATTCTGCAGATGTGGAATCGATCAATATCTCAAATAAAATTTGAAGGGAGGAAACATCCAACAAGAACAATAGTGATTTAGCGGTTCCTAGCATTAGACTGAGTACGAGTTGGGGGAGATACTGTTACAGCATAGCATTAGACTGAGTAAGAGCTCAAAAATACTGTTACTTAACTTCACCAGTAAATGACAACTTTCACCGTTTCAGCAAAAAATAAAAATGCAGGATTAATCAAACCAAGAACCTTATATGGTATCCCGGTGGGATACTGGTTTTTTGAAGTCTGATATCCAAAATTAAATTCTGGTATCCTCGGGATACTGGGATACCGTTAATCTCGAACACTGCTATTAGTAAAATTATATTTACTTATTAAAGTAGATACTGATCCCATGGCTAGTGGATTTTTATAACAATCCTAGAAGCCCTGATATGCTTTTACTTTGATTTGGAGCTGAAATTGGGATGTGAACCTAGATTGGAACACATTCCACCCATTGAGACCTGGGTTAACCCACAGCTCATTCCACCCATTGAGACCTGGGTTAACCCACAGCTCATTCCACCCATTGAGACCTGGGTTAACCCACAGCTCATTCCACCCATTGAGACCTGGGTTAACCCACAGCTCATTCCACCCATTGAGACCTGGGTTAACCCACAGCTGATTCCACCCATTGAGACCTGGGTTAACCCACAGCTCATGCCACCCATTGAGACATTAGTTAACCCACAGCTCATTCCACCCATTGAGACCTGGGTTAACCCACAGCTCATTCCACCCATTAAGACCTGGGTTAACCCACAGCTGATTCCACCCATTGAGACCTGGGTTAACCCACAGCTGATTCCACCCATTGAGACCTGAGTTAACCCACAGCTCATTCACCCATTGAGACCTGAGTTAACCCACAGCTCATTCCACCCATTGAGACCTGGATTAACCCACAGCTCATTCCACCCATTGAGACCTGAGTTAACCCACAGCTCATTCCACCCATTGAGACCTGGGTTAACCTACGGCTCATTCCACCCATTGAGACCTGGATTAACCCACAGCTCATTCCACCCATTGAGACCTGGGTTAACCCACGGCTCATTCCACCCATTGAGACCTGGATTAACCTACAGCTCATTCCACCCATTGAGACCTGGATTAACCCACAGCTCATTCCACCCATTGAGACCTGGGTTAACCCACGGCTCATTCCACCCATTGAGACCTGGGTTAACTCACAGCTCATTCCACCCATTGAGACCTGGGTTAACCCACAGCTCATTCCACCCATTGAGACCTGGGTTAACCCACAGCTCATTCTACCCATTGAGACCTTGGTTAACCCACGGCTCATTCCACCCATTGAGACCTGGGTTAACCCACAGCTCATTCCACCAATTGAGAACTGGGTTAACCCACGTCTCATTTCACCCACAAAAAGCTACTTTAACCCATGACTCATTCCACTCACCCCCGTCAGTGGGCTCATTGGGCTATTTCTCATTCCAGCCAGTGCACCACGACTGGTATATAAAAGGCCGTAGTATGTATTACCCTGTCTGTGGGATGGTGCATATAAAAAAAGATCCCTTGCTGCTAATCGAAAAGAGTAGCCCATGAAGTGGCGACAGCGGGTTTCCTCTCGTTATCTGTGTGGTCTATAACCATATGTTTGATGCCATATAGGCGTAAATAAAATGTGTTGAGTGCGTCATTAAATAAAACATTTCTTTCTTTCATTCATTCCACCCACAGACAGTTGAGTTAACCCTAACTCATTCCATCCAATGAGACCTGGGTTAACCCACAGCTCATTCCACCCATTACAAAAAGTAGGAACTGAAATAATGTTGTCCACATTTGATTTGTTAGTCTTGATGTAGCAGAAGGCAAAACTGAATACATAAAGACATAAAGATTTTTTTATTAATTAAACACTTTGATACTTGACTATTCAATACTGAATTCAAGGACTATATATATTTTTAAAGACATCTGATTTGTTTATATTCATTGGCTATTTTTGGACGAAACATAGCTCGAAGCAGAATCATTGTTTCTGCAAGAACATGCAGGTATAATGACTAGAAATAGAATGGTCGTTTCTGTGAGATTTACAAGTCTAATGGACCAGACATTTTCACATTAGCTGTATCTTCCGCAGTTAGTATCAAACTGAAGCAGCCAATGTGATTTAGTTACAACAGAACATTTTAAAGCAATTAGAGGCATGTTGGCATTTTGCTAAGAACTTCATTTTATTGCCTGTTGCATTTTGGAATTTCGTCGAGATGTAGCTCAGTAGTAGAACGCTCACCTGAGGTGTGATTGATCACTTGATTAATCTCCCTTGATGTAGGTCTCTGACAGTTGCCAGGGGCGGAATGTAGCCCAGTGGTAAAGCGTCAGTCTAGGATCAATCCCCGTCGGTGTCTATTGGGCTGTTTCTCGTTTCAGCCAGTGCACCATGACTGATATATCATGTCATCTTGTCTGCATGATGGTGCATAAATAAAAGATCCCTTGCTACTAATGGAAAAATATAGCGGGTTTCCTCTCTGAGACTATAATGTCAAAATGACCAAATGTTTGACATTCAATAGCCAATGGTAAATAAATCATTAAACAAAAACAAAACAAAGTTTTGAGTAACCAATTTTCCATTTGTTTATTAAATTTAAGACTTCATTTCCGTGGTCATGCAAAAATAAAATGGCTTACCTGCATTTGTTTCTGTGTGTCTAATGGTATCGTTGAACAAAACAAACTTTTTATTTCTGTATAACCCATAAATGGTTTAGACAATTTTCAGTTATCAGATACCTGTTTTTCCCTATCCAACAGTAATGCGTGCATTTTGTCCGTACAATTTTGTCCGTTCTGTCTGCAGTAGTGCAGTAATGCATGACTGGTATCTCAAAGACCATGGTATATACTCTTGTTCATTAGAAAGTACATATAAACGATCCCTTGTTGTGTTATTGTATGGGTAGCCTGGCCTTCCTCTCTGACTGTAGACTAAGTGTCATGGTAACCATATATACATTTATGTATTAGACATGGTTTAGAATGTGCTGAGGTGTTGCTACACAAATATTTTATTCCTTTCCTCTTTCACTCTAGACCAAGCGTCGACAGCATAACTATCTTTTTCCTCTTTTTCTTTTTCTCCTCACTGCCCTCTTTCCTTTTTACTCATTTGAATTCCATCTAATTCGTTACTGATCTGGCAACTCCTGTCTTTCAACTTCTTTCGCTGTCCACCTCCACATCCCAGTCCATGTTTCTCCAACCGGGACAGGTGCTTGTCTCTTGTGGCTATCCATGCCACACACCTGTCATTCCCATCAGCTTTTAGCTGTGGTTGGAGAGTGTTTAGTAGTTGCTTCTGGCATTGTTAACTACATGTACCTACTATGATCCCCTGCTACCGGCGGTTGTTAGTCAGTGCTGTGGGTCAGACCAGCTTTATTAGTGGCAGAGGACAAGGATGCCAGGTGGGTGCAGGGATATACACAGAGACTGCATCCATGGAGGAAGTTGAGACAGGTAGGCGATGGCGTGGACAGCTCAGAAGACAGAATTGGAGGAAACTGACAGAAAGGGTCGACACAGATTGAAAACATGGGAGAAATCAGAAAGTTTTTTATATTAAGATAATGAGAATGGTAAGCAGAAAGTGATAGATGAGAAAGATGAATAAAAGTGTGAGCCAGCTTTGACAGGATTTGACGGGATACCTATATCATAGGCACTATATAACCATAGTTTAAGATGTTATGAGGTCTCATGAAACAAACCATTCCTTTCTTTTAATTCCATCTCACTGCTTGTTGTATTTTCAGGCTTTCTCATGAAGACACTGCTTCCACATCATCATCTGATCCGACGCATCACGGAAACTCAGTAAGGGATTCTACTGATGGCAGCGCGGCAGTAAACGGCCATGAATCTGAAGACGCCAAACAATCACAGTCACATTTAGACCCCCAGCGGCATCATCACAGCTCCGAGAGCGGAATGCTCAACAAGGATGTCAGCAGCCAGGAGCGGCAGCAGCAGTTTGTGAACAAGAACCTCCAGGATGTTGCCAGTAACATGGGCAGTCTGTGTGGATCTACTGAGAGCGAACATTTTTACAGTGCCCCATCGACCCCACCCAGCAGGGATTACTCTCGGAAGAAAAAGAAAGATAAAAGCGCACTTCGGAAATCGAGTCTGAACAAGCGAGATGACGATGATGAAGGTAAGGCTTTTTATATTATTAAACGATTCCACGCAATGAGAGGAGAGTTAACCCATGACTCATTCCACCGATTGAGAGTTGAGTTAACCCGTTACTCATTCCACCAATTGAGAGTTGAGTTAACCCATGACTCATTCCACCAATTGAGAGTTGAGTTAACTCATTACTCATTCCACCCATTGAGAGTTGAGTTAACCAGTGACTTATTCCACCAATTGAGAGTTGAGTTAACCCATTACTCATTCCACCAATTGAGAGTTGAGTTAACCCATTACTCATTCCACCTATTGAGTTGTTAAATCATGACTCATTTCACCCATTAAGAGCTGAATTAGTCGGTGACTCATTCCACCCATTGAGGCCTGAGTTAATCCTTGACTCATTCTACCCATTGAGAACTGAGTTAACCCGTGTCTCATACCACCCAGTGAGTGTTGAGATAACCATTTGTCTTACAGTGCAGTGAGTGTGGAGTCAGTGCATATCTTACTCCACCATCCATGAAATTGCTTTTTACCGTAGCTGATGTGTTATGCCACCGAGCTGATTTGTTATGACACAGCATATACAGCCCATGTTTAAGAGGTTAACTCATATAATTATCCAAGTCCTGTTCTTGTGCCACCCACTGAGTTAGCCCAATAAACTGAACTGGCCCATATTTGATACCACATGGTAACATGAAATTAATTTACCTATCTTGTGCCTTTAAGTAATTGCTATGTCTGAAATAAGCCCATCGCTTATGCCAGACAAACTATAATATGATTACATGTAAGTTAGTCCGTATCTTTCTCCATACAGATACTATTTTAAGGGAGCCCACAGCTTATGCCACACAGGTAATTTGCATATGAAGTTGGCCCACAGTTAAATGTATTTAAAGTCAGCCTGTAGCGGGAAGTAGCCCAGTGGTAATGGTTCGCTTGATGCACCATCGGTCTGGGATCGATCCCCGTCGGTCGGGCCATTGGACTATTTCTTGCTCCAGCCAGTACACCATGACTGGTATATCAAAGGCCGTGGTATGTGTTATCCTGTCTGTGGTGGGACGGTGCATATAAAAGATCCCTTGCTGCTAATCGAAAAGAGTAGCCCATGAAGTGGCGGCAGCGGGTTTCCTCTCTCAATATCTGTGTTGTCCTTAACTATATGTCCGACGCCATATAACCATAAATAAAATGTGTTGAGTGTGTCGTTAAAGAAATTCCTTCCTTCTTTAAAGTCGGCCCACATGTTATGCCATCATATACTATATGAAGTAAGCCCTTATGTCACACAGGCGAATACTTGCTGCTATGCTTTTCATTTAGTCAACAGAGAGGTAAACTGATATGCCACATATGCTGTTCTTACTTAAAACATCAAGGGATCTTTTATGCGAACTTCCCAAAGACAGGACAGTACATACCTTGACTTTTATGTGTATCGGTCATGGGGTACTGGAGTGGGAACATCTTAAAAGGAAAGGAATTGCTGCTCCCACACAGGCTACTCTTACAGTTCATAAATCAGCAAAGGGTTTTTTATATACATTTTTTGCAAACAAACACCCCCAAATTATCAAAATCGTGAACATTTATTCTATTTTAAAAGGTCTATGACACACATATAGAGTAGTCAACACCAAAAACCCCCCAAAAAACAACAACAAAAACAATTCACCTGTGCCACTTGCATTAATCACAGACCCCCTATTTAAAAGATTCACCCTGTGGGTATGGCACGTTCTCTGCCACTGAGCTATATCCCGCTCCCGAGAACATGTTGATTTCTAAACTGCTGACTAAACAGGTGTGCTACCCACAGGCTGGGGTTACCTGTACATACTAGCAATACCTGTTCTTCATGTTCAGATTTACCTGGCCAAATATTGACGACAGCCTTCAAGCATTGAACCCACTGTTTGCTTTAAGAATTTGTGTATATTATTGAGCGAGTCATATATTCTTTACCCAGACACGTAGTGTGTCATAACTCCCCATGTCACCAAGACATTGCAGAGTGTGTCTTTACCAGCTACAGGTTATTCCAGTGTCAGGCTATTCATCTGAATAAAAGAATTAATGTAAATACCCGACTTGCACAGTTTCTTGTCTGTCAAATGTGTTATCTTTAGGACATGTTGGAGTGTACTTTTTAATCAATGCATTCCAGATATGCCATTTAGCCTGAAGGGTTTTTAGAACATAAAAAAATGTGCTTTCACTGCCTGCTTTAAATGCTGTGGAGAGAGAGCGTTGGGTAATTCGAAGTTTGTGGATCTGTATAGATCAATTTAAAGCCACTGGAGTGAGACTAACTATGTTATTAGGACACGTGGTTTGATATATCGGCTGGAAACGCAGCTTTTTAACTTTCTAATATTTGACTTTCTTATGAGTGTGTGTGAGCGTGTGTATTCAGACGGAAAGTTTCACTCGGTTTATTGCTGAGATCAGCCGGTTTGAAGACTTAATATGTCATTCAGGTTGCTAAACATATTTAAAGTGTTTTTGTCTGTGTGTCTCATTTGAATTGGTGTTTTTCTGGAAGTTTTGTTTTAGTAGCCTATGTAAGGAGTACATTTAATATCTTGTAAGGAGTTATCTTGTAAGGAGTTATCTTGTAAGGAGTTACCTGTGTAATGCACAAGAAGATACTTGTGATGAAGGAGTTATCATTTGTGATGTTGTAAAGGAATTGTTGTACAACTTGTGTATGGAGTACAGAATTGTGTAAAGAGTTCTGTGGATTTCTATAAACTTGTATAAAGGACTTTGTTGTGGAACATCCTGCCCACTCATTTGAAAGATCTGAAAGAGTTCTTTTGAGTTCTATAACTTGAATCACTTTGTTACATCCTGCAACTCATTTTTGGATTACTGTGGATTTCTACAACTTGTATATCAGTCACCGTATTTTTTATATATTCTCAATCATCTTATCGAAAGCTAATTTTTAAAGGACTTCTTCATATTTTTTGGATGGACCAATAAAAAGTGATGTCTTGGATGAACTTGTAATTTTTGTAAAAAAAAAAAAAAAAATTAAATCTGATTTTCTGGATTGAAGACAAAATTTATTGAAATTTTTTAGCACAGTTTTCGAATAAACATTCCCTGGTTTTTTTGTGATAGACAGAAAAACCTTGCCACTCTACAGGTGTGTTTTTGATGTGAGGAGAAAGTTGGCAGCTGCACCCAGCTGTAAACTGCTGAGATCTATGAGCTAAACACAGATAAGAGGGTTTGCTCTGGAACTGGTGCATATAAACACAATTACTGCTAATTGAATGCCACATTCTCAAACAATTACCACCACTTTCATCATATCTCCACTGAATTCATTTCTCCTTAAACAAAAAAAATAAGAATTTATAAAAAAAGAAAAAAGGGTTAATCCTGCAAAGGGCAAGAATGTTTATCTTTTAGATGAATGACAGCTGCCAGTCTAATATAAAATCTGATAATTTTCTAATTTCTTGAGAACAACTTTTTGTATTTGAAAAAAAGAAGAAGAAAAAAACAAACAAAAACCAAAAAAGTTTATTGCATGAAAGCTATATATTGTATTGTTTTGATATTTAATGAATACATTAGAATACATGCAATTAAGTCATTATTGGAGAATATACTGCATCCATATAAATCTAAATTTGAAGCATAAACAATTACAAGAATTTTAATATATATTTTTAGTATAGAAAATTACTTGTATAAATATTAGGTAAATTCATATTTAGATATTGTAAATACTCCTAAAAGTTTATCTTTTGGGACAGATTTGCATACAGAATATATAGACAGATTTACGTAACTTTTTTTGACAGATTTACGTTAACTCGTTTTGACAGATTTACGTTAACTCTTTTTGACAGATTTACGTAACTCTTTTTGACAGATTTACGTTAACTCTTTTTGACAGATTTACGTAACTCTTTTTGACAGATTTACGTTAACTCCTTTTGACAGATTTACGTAACTCTTTTTGACAGATTTACGTAACTCTTTTTGACAGATTTATGTTAACTCTTTTTGACAGATTTACATATATGATATAGTCAAATTAAATGCATTATCATTTGTATGAGTATGTGTGTACAAAATATGTGTAAAACTTAAATCGATCAGTACATGTAAATAATCGGATTACGACTTTGTTTACTCTTTTAATACAACTTGACCTTGTTTTACCTGTGTGTGGTTGTTTTTTTCTCTTTGATAAATCTGCCAATTACATAACACACGGATAATGATAACATTGTGATTGAAGGACACAAGAAAATAACATCTGCTTTGTTGTAAAGGTAAAGTTGAACTGGTTCAACCAAGCGGTATATGATCAAATTTCCTGCCTTGATAAACCTTAAGAAGCTGGCTGCAGCTGAAGTAACCTTATCTATCGGCTACAGTGGATCTTTTGTATTCTCTGTCGGTGCTTCTGTGAAAAAGAGAGAGAGAAAAAAAAAAACATGTTTGTTTTTGTTTTTCCCCATTATACAGCCACATGTTACAAAGTGTTCCAATATTTTCTGCGCTGAAGGTTTGCAAACTTTGAGCTCAGTCAGAATAATTTAAGTTATTGATTACTAAACTGTTACGCTTCTGTTAAATTTGATATAATACATATTGTAAATGATTTATGAGTTTAATTCCTGTTGGAATATTTCATATTTTACTTTAATTTAGTGACACTTGCTTAAAGCTTACAAACTTGTAGTCTGTCGAAATAACTTGATATATACTTGATTATTACATTTTGTTTCTGCATATTTTAATGTAATACATTCAGTTACATAATAGCAGCACTTGTGACAAGTACACATAAGTTGTAAATTACATGACTCATGTGTATGGCTCTTATGTAAATTTTACTAAATAGAGCTACATGTAGGTCATTTGTAAGATTTAAATAGTCTCTTAGACAATTTACACCTTGAAATTATCTTGTAAACTTACAGAGTACAGAATATTGTTCCTGCCTGATTGATTATATACATGTATGCACCTGTTTGCTGAACAGTAGTGTTATAGTGCCTTGGAATAGGCTATCTGTTTTGCTATCCTTACCTAAAATATTAAAAATATATACCTAATATGGTGATAGGGGTATCAGCCTGATATAAGTATATTATTACTAGATAAAACATTTTAAGTGATTTGCTTCTTTAATTCCCATGTCATCTGGCAGAATTTTAAATGACTAAAGATATCCCAGCTTCTGCCACTGATGACTAAGATTTTTTTTTTTCTTCTTCAAATTATTGATCACCCTGTTAAAAATAAAATAACGACTTCCGAGGTTTTCTTTTTGGATGAAATTCCATCTTTAATTCACACAAGTTGATGGATTTAGAAAATGTCCAATGATTTTCATGCTTTAACTATTAAAGACCTATAATCGGAATTCACAGCAGATTTTATTCTTCTTGTTAAAAATATTGATTGCACTATTAATAAAACTACTTCAGTGTTTTTCTTGAATGAAACTCCACACATAATTTGACCAAAGTTGTTGTATTCAGAATACGACCAGTAATTTCTGTGCTTTAGCTGCTAAAGATCTATAATTGGAATCCATAGCAGAATTTATTTTTAAAAATTATTGTTAATCGCACTATTAATACAACTACTTCAGTGTTTTTCTTGGATGAAATTCCATAGATAATTAATCAAAGTTGTTGCATTCAGAATACGACCAGTAATTTTTGCGCTTTAGCTGATAAAAATCTATAATTGGAATCCATAGCAGTTTTTTTAATTTAAAAAAAAGAAGATTAATACAGTATATTAATCGCACTATTAATAAAACTACTTCAGTGTTTTTCTCGGATGAAATTCCATCTTTAATTCAACGAAGTTGTCGAATTCTGAATAGGATCAGTGATATCTGTGCATAATTATCTATTAAAGATCTATAACGAGAGTTCATAGCGGATTGTTTCGTGATGACTCAGTGCTAGACAAAAGATGTGAAATCTCCTGCTGTCTGTGAAATCTCCTGCCGCCATCGTCCGTCTGTGACAGACTGTGTTAACATGTGCTGCAACATGTCATCTGTGGCCCAGCCACTGGTAAAAACTGAATAAAGAAACTACCGCTTCAGAACAAGGTTTTTATTGTGTAGTTCTTGAAAAAAGTTGCCTTATTTCTTCTAATTCATTGCTGAATGATGCTGGATGTTTAAAAGGAGAAAGAAAAAGCTCAAAATTCATTGCTGAATGGTTCTAGATATTTGAAAAAAGAAGAAAAAAAGTAAAGCTTGTATGTTGTTGAAAACCAGCTTGATGTTGGCAGCGCATTAAAACTATTTTAGTGTCACTGGGTTTTTTTTTTCACTGTGTATGCATGTATTAATGAAAAAATTTGCTTTGGTTTCTTGTCCTGTATGTCACAACCAATCAACCAACCAAAACACTGACAGTTGTACTGAAAGTACCAGGTGACCCCATTTTACCTGTATGTGCATATGAAAAGTGGTGGCTATCTTCTCCGGCATTCGTTGTTGTGAATTTATGAATGGTTCAGGATGTTTAAAAAAAGAAGCTGTTGATAAAGAAATGTCCTACAAGACAAGCCAGAAAGGAATAACGCATTAATATTACAGTGTGTATATGAAATTTATTGCTCTGTGGTTTTGGATATAAAAAAAACAAAAGACGGATGTTGATAACCGGGAGACTTATAAATCTAGCCAAACACAGTATAGCAGTGTTCGTATGAAAATTGTTCAGTGGTTTTGTGTAATGCACCTCGACACGTGGTCGTGATTGTAAAAACTAAATACGTGGCCACATGCTGGGTACCTGCATAACCAGGACTCTTTATAAAACCAGCCAAACGCTAACAATATAACTGCGTACCGGGGTATTGTACGTGTATGCAAAGAGTTGGGTTTTTCTTGAAGCTGACTGCTGCATGGTGGTGAATGTGAAAAATAAATATCTGGTCACATGCTGGTGATAACCCACAGTCTTTATACATCCAGCGAAACACTTGACAGTTTGAGAGTGTACCTACGTTATTATACATGTACTTATGAAAAGTATTGGATGACTTCTTGTCAATCATTACTGGATGGTTGTTCTTGTACAAGTCAGTTCATGATTGTGGATGTGAAATACCAAATATCTGGTCACATACTGGTGATAACCAAGTCTTTATACACCGACTCAAGTGTTGGATGACATTTTGCAACTCATTGCTGCTTGGTTGTTCTACAAGTCCATTCACTGCTGGACGTTCGTGGATCGTGGAAGAACTAAATATCTGGTCACACGCCGGTGATCTAACCAGCAGTCTGCCAGGACGGGCCAAACATTGACAGTGTATTGATAACTGTGTTAATCTGTCGGTGGCAAGGCAGCAGTCACTTTGTGTGTCTTTGTGCCTTTGTTTGACTTTCCTATTTCACTCTTGTTTGTCTCCGGTATTGGAACATTTGGCAGGATTATTTCTTGACACGTTTTTTTTCTTCTCTCTATCGTGCTCCACCGAGAAGGAAGGATGTACGTTAGTCACCGAGCTGCCCTGTTTTCTGGTTCGTCGCCTCCAGGTAAGAAGCTAATTATCATTAAATGACCTCGGTGATGTAATTGTCAGGTCATCAGTTAAGGCTGGTTATATAGTACCTGGTTTGTTTATTCCCATTCATCCCACAATGACTATACCATTGGAGGATCCAGAGGGGGTCACAAGTGTGTGTGTGTGTGTGTGTGTGTGTGTGTGTGGGTGGGTAACAGTTTGAAGTGCCATTTTTAATGACTAGCTCTCTTTTTTTTTTTTTAAATTAGTCATTCACATTATACAATATTAAATTGCTGTGAAAACATATGTATGGGCATCTTTAAAAAAAAGATTTCTGTGGATCAAGCCCCTGACACCCCCCCCCCCCACACACACACACACACCTCACTCTCTGGGAGCTTAATTGGCTCATTTCCCTTTAACAAACTTATAGTTGCTCTTTAAAAAACCAAAAACATTTACCCCCCCCATAATTCTGGATCCACCCCTGTATACAATGAAAGAAAGAAAGAAATGTTTTATTTAACGATGTACTCAACACATTTTATTTACGGTTATATGGCGTCAGACATATGGTTAAGGACCACACAGATGTTGAGAGGAAACCCGCTGTCACCACTACATGGGCTGCTCTTTCCGATTAGCAGCAAGGGATCTTTTATTTGCACTTCCCACAGGCAGGATAGCACAAACCATGGCCTTTGTTGAACCAGTTATGGATCACTGGTCTGTGCAAGTGGTTTACACCTACCCATTGAGCCTTGCGGAGCACTCACTCAGGGTTTGGAGTCGGTATCTGGATTAAAAATCCCATGCCTCGACTGGGATCTGAACCCAGTACCTACCAGCCTATAGACTGATGTCCTAACCACGACTGTATACAATGAGACTATATGTCAAAATTACCAAATGTTTGATATCCAAAAGCTGATGATTAATAAATCAATGTGCTCTAGTGGTGTCAGTAAACAAAACAAGCTTTAACTGTAATCAACGATTTTTCGAATTGACCTGAAGGTATATACAAGCATATACAAGTAAAATTCATTTTGTGGAGTGCGGAAGGCCATCTTGGCTTGTCAGATTTTAAGCTAGAAGCAAATATTAGAAAGTGAAAAGCCGCGTTAAAAGTTAGACTTCTAATTATTGCTTGTAGTGTAAGTAACAGTAATGTGGAACACTTGACAGAAACATGTAGGGGCAGTGGGTCACCCATCTCATTCCTCTCTCTTCATTTCTGTATTTCTTTCTGTCTCTGCCCTCTATCTCTCCCTCTTCGTACCCTCTCCCTTTTCTTTCTCTCTCCCATCCTCTCTTTTCTCTGTATCCATCTTTCTGACTCTATCATGCTACAAGCAAACAAGTTTCTGATTAAACTTGCTCTTCATTTCTAATACAATGTACAAAACAAACTTTAACTTTAACTTTAATTTCTAATAGGCAGATGGTATGTACTGTCCTGTATGGGAAAAGGGCACAAAAGATCTATTTCTGCTTTTTTAGTAGGTATAGCCTACATGTATGTGACAAAGCAGGCATCCTCTCTCTCTCTCTCTCTCTCTCTCTCTCTCTCTCTCTCTCTCTCTCTCTCTCTCTCTCTCTCTCTCTCTCTCTCTCTCTCTCTCTCATTTCTCTTTCATTTCTCTCGTTCATTTGTTCTCCTTCTCATTTGTTCTCTCTCGCGCTCTTTCTCTTGTTCTCTCTCTGTCTGTGTGTCTGTCTGTCTTTCTCCTTCCCTCTCTTTCTCCAAATGTCAAGCATATATCAGACACCAAATAATTGTCAGATATATCATTAAACAAATCTTCTTTTCCTTATTGTTGTCATTATTGGTGTGTCGTGTACCAGACTTAAACCTAATGGCTTCGCTGGTGTACTATGGAGGCCAGGCACCACAATTATCTTTCTGGTTACCTGCAGAGCTAGTGCGGGTCTCCGAGTTCACTGCCGAACCAGTACATGTCGCCTGATGACACCGATCATTACCCGATCATTACCTGTGGTGGAGACATTGTCCAAACATACGTACTCCGGCTGCAGTCTTCATTTTGTTATTGTCCTATTGGTTTTGAAGTGTTTACAACTGCCAGCATTTGGAGGTTGATACAGTGTAGCCCTTTTGTCTAGCTGTTTTGTGAAACCTATAGTAGCATGAAGTGATTAATACTTATTGTACTCCAGACATGTACATGTACTAGGGCTGGAGAATTCACACTGTTGTTGTTGTGCTGGCTGATTTTGGAAATGTTTACGATTTCCAACATTTGGAGGTTGACATAAATACAGTTAGTTGGGCCACCGTTTGTATATACAGTGAAACCCCTCTAAACCGAACACCCTTGGGACCAAGACAAATGTCTGGTTTTAAGATGGATCTGGTTTAGAGAAGTTAAATTTGTAAAAAGGGACTCTGTAAAACATCCGATTTTGAGGGATTTCCGGTTTACTGAGGGTCCGGTTTTGAGAGCTTTCACTGTATACTCGAGAGGTGGGATCTAGCTGTCCATATAGAGTGCTCTCCTTTGGTCATAGGATCAAACCCCATCAGTGGACTCTTTACATCCCAAACATTGCCCCATGCATATCTGGTATGTCAAAGACCATGGTATGTGCTGTTCTGTCTGTAGAAAAGTGAATGTAAAAAATCCCTTGCTGCTAATGGAAAAAATGTAGTTGGTTTCTTCTGAAGAATATGTATCAGAATTAGCAAACGATTAACATCCAGTAGCTGATGCTTAATAAATCAATGTGCTCTAGTGGTGTGATTAAACAAAACGAATTGTTGTTTCGTTATACCAAATCACATTAAATTACGTATACTTACTGATATTAAGCACTGCCTACAGGTATGTGAATATCCAGGGTATATTCATTCGCAAAATACATTTAAGCATGAAACCTGGTCCTGAGGGATAATTGAGATAAAAATTCAAGCACACTGTCCATGACATACATTTCAGTTATTAAGGTTATCTTCAAAGAAAAACAGAAAGAAATATTTTATTTAATGACACACTCAGCACATTTTATTTACGGTTATATGGCGTCAGACATATGGTTAAGGACCACACAGATACTGAGAGAGGAAACCTGCTGTCGCCACTTCATGGGCTACTCTTTTCGATTTAGCAGCAAGGGATCTTTTATATATACCATCCCACAGACAGGGTAGTACATACCACAGCCTTTGATATACCAGTCGTGGTGCACTGGCTAGATTATCTATAGGACAGAAGTTATAATAATAAAAAAAATTAAGAGATGCATTGCTTACTTCACAAAATATTCCAGTGCATATTCATTTCAGTTTTCACTTGTTCTTGACTTTCATGCTTGTATCCAATTAAGGTTCAAGCACACTATTCTGGGCACAAACCTCGGCTGTCTGGGCTGTCTGTCCAGGACAAGTTGTTAATGAGAGAAAAATTGGTATGGTGGTCTTACACCTGACAAGTGGGGTGGGATGTAGCCCAGTGATAAAGCGCTCGCTTGATGCGTGGTCAGTCTGGGATCGATCCCCGTTGGTGTGCTCATTGGGCTTTTTCTCGCTTCAGCCACTGCACTACGACTGGTATCAAAGGCCATGGTATGTGCTATGCTGTATATGGTATGGTGCATATATAAAATATCCCTTGCTACTAATAGAAAAATGTAGCGCAGTAGCAGGTTTCGTCTCTAAGGCTGTGTGTCAAAATTACCAAATGTTTGACATCTAGTAGCCAATGATTAATAAATCAATGTGCTCTAGTGGTGTCTTTAAACAAAACATACTTTAACTTTGATGCTTAAGATAGATTTATAAATTAGGCCTCATCACATACCAGAATTTGAACTTGGTACCTGTCAGCCTTATACATGTAAGTCTGATAGCTTAACTGCTACACCATCATGGCGGTCGGTCTGGGATCGATCCTCGTCGGTGGGCCCATTGGGCTATTTCTCACTCCAGCCAGTGTACCACGACTGATATATCAAAGGCTGTGGTATGTGTTATCCTGTCTTGTGGGATGGTGCATATAAAAGATCCCTTGCTGCTAATTGAAAAGAATAGCCCATGAAGTGGCGACAGCGGGTTTTCTCTCTCACTAACTATGTGGTCCTTAACCATATGTCCGACGCCATATAACCATAAATAAAATGTATTGAGTGCGTCGTTAAATAAAACATTTCTTTCTTTTTCTTTTCCTTCCATCATAGCTGGTTGTTAGCACTACCACTGGACTACATCAGTGGACTCAATTAAGTTTACCAAGTGCAAAAGAGAACTCTTTCAAGGTTGTCAAACAGTTGACACCCAAATAGGATCTGTGTGTTGATACTGCAGCGCCAGCCAGCCCATAGCAGTTTCAGTTTCTGCAAACTGACCCATCATAAAGGACCATGTTTTAATTACCTCGCACAGACACACACCTGATTTGGTTTGATTAAAACACTCCCTGTTTGCCCAGGGCTTAGCTCTGTGGCTGTATGAAAACTGAGGACAAAGTTTATTCAGTGTAGGGGGGTTATATTTAGTAATGAATTGTTCTGTGTATGTTGTACATATACAGTAAAGTGCACTTATAACGAACATGCTTAGAATGAACAACTGCATAGAACGAACTGGTCGTAAAGTCTCGTTTTATCTCTCTATACATTAATAACTAACGTATGAAAATGTGTACAATGAACTACTGCTACAACGAACTAACTATCATGGTCTATTCCGGTTCGTTATTAGAGTACTTTACTGTATATACTAACACAATGTCATCTGTATATCCAAAGTTATATTAAAAAGAAAGAGAAAAGAAGTTTGTTTTGTTTAACAACACCATTAGAGCATATTGATCTATTAATCACTGGCTATTGAATGTCAAACATTTGGTAATTTTTACATAGGGATCTTGTATATGCACCATCCTACAGACAGGATAGCACATAATACAACCTTTGATATACCAGCAGTGGTGCACTGTCTGGAACGAGATATAGCCCAATGGGCCCACCGACAAGGGAGCACTTTACCACTGGGCTACATCCCACCCCATCCAAAGTTGACCAGCCTCGGTGGTGTCGTGGTTAGGCCATCGGTCTACAGGCTGGTAGGTACTGGGTTCGGATCCCAGTCAAGGCATGGGATTTTTAATCCAGATATCGACTCCAAACCCTGTGTGAGTGCTCTGCAAGGCTCAATGGGTAGGTGTAAACCACTTGCACCGACCACTGATCCATAACTGGTTCAACAAAGGCCATGGTTTGTGCTATCCTGCCTGTAGGAAGCACAGATATAAGATCTCTTGTTGCTAATCGGAAAGAGTAGCCCATGTAGTGGCGACAGCAGGTTTCCTCTCAAAATCTGTGTGGTCCGTAACCATATGTCTGACGCCATATAACTGTAAATAAAATGTGTTGAGTGCGTCGTTAAATAAAACATTTCTCTTTCCATCCAAAGTTATATGCACTGATGTCTACAGACAAACGTGTGTTAAACAAGCACCTGAAGTTATTCTTTAAGACAGGTGGCTGCTTCAGACAGGTTAAAATTATGTTAGAAGGATTAGTAGAATAAATAAAGTGACCTCTTTAAATTTAAATGTAGAAGCCATTAAAGTGTTTAAACAATCTGAAACACATTTTGACATACACGTGTAAATGAAGACAGAATGTTGCTTCTTATTTGGAAGAAACAATACTCAGGTGGCCTTAATAGAAGCAAGAAATGTTTTATTTAACAAAATTCGCAATTTTTTATTTACAGTTATGTCACATCAGATATATTAAATTTAAGAACCACATTGACATAATGACAGTCCAACAGCAAGGGATCTTTTATATACAGCATCCATAATGTACAGGATAGTACATACCATGGTCTTTATTACACCATTTGTAGCTGAAATGAGAAATACATGTAGTCCATTAATTAGACCCACTGATGGGGAATCTATTGTTTACGCATCAAGCAAGTTTACCACTTGGCTAGTCGCAGGCTTTATTAAAACAGGTTTTTGGTTAAAGTGGCGGAACCTAGTTTTTAAACACTAAGCACATTTTTCACTATTAGAGTTGCTTTTGATAACTGAAATAATACTTTACTTAGATTTTATAGTTTAGATTATCCATTTTCATATATCCAAAGTGTTTCTGGTCGTCTTGGTGTGTTTAACATCACAAAATGCATTTTTCGTATTTTTAAAAACGGTTACATTTGCATCTGAGAAGTAACGATTATAAGAGTCGAGATTTAGTTTATGTTAAAGGTATTCCCCATTTAAACATCAGAGACTCTTGTTTCACTCTGTTGTAATTTAATCCAAATATGTTACAGGTTTGTAGATTAACTAAACTTAAGTGTCCACTCCAGGGGGTAAAACTAGGGTCTTTGCCTTTAATGGAATTCAATATTATGTTAATAGAGATTGGAAGAATAAACAGTACATGCATTTGTTGCCAGTTTAAGACGGCTGCTACTTAATATGTATATAGTAGGTTAATTAGTGCTACTGGGAGAGGATTGGGAGAGTAAATAGTAAGGTGTCCTCTATAAGTTAGGTGGTTGTTTAATACAGGTAAGTCTGTATTGCATTATATTGGAAAGAATAGTAAAGGTAAGTGGCCTTTATGATGGATGGTTGTTTAAAACAAGTTAATATAGTATAGATAGTAGTAACTAATAAACTAACCTCTTTTAGACAGGTGGTTGTATAGTACAGGTTAACAGTGTTTGAAATAAGCACTTGTTCGTTTGTCCTGACAAGTAAAAATCTGCTTGGACATGCAAAATGTATGTCAATTGTTGTCCAGTGGACAAGTAAAAAGCTCAACTCAAATTCATTTTAAGCAATCAAAATATCTTTGAATTTGAATAAAACAAACCACTTATGAAAATGTTTGCAGACAAATGGATTTCTAAATGTACTTGTCCAGTGGACTAGTGAAAAATTCTGCTTATTTCTATCACTAGTTAATACAGTGTTAATAGGATTTGTCAGATAAATTTAGTAATGTGAACTTTTAAAAGAGCTGGCTAAATAATACATCCATGTTTCTTCTTTATTCTGAATACCAAATGTCAAGGTGACCATGTTAGACACCTGTATCTGTTTCATTAAAAAAAAATCAACAAAAATCAACAAAATTGGCCCCTTGCCTGGGAATAAGCTCACCCCATGCTAAGCTCATAATGACTTGTTTTGGCCCCCAGGTCTTACAGTTTATAATACATATCAGGCCCATACACTTGATTTTTAATGGGTGGAGGGGAGGGGGGGGGGGGTTGGAGGTGCAGGGGTGCAAATTCCTCATGAGGGGACCAACAATGGTTAAGATTCAATAAGAATCAACACAGAAACCTTCCCTCCCCCCAAAAAACCCCAAAACTTATTTAAAGTTATCTAAATTTGATAGAATAAATGTGGACTGTTGGTAATTCGGGGGGGGGGGGTTAGCATACCCGTCGCGCACGCACGCACACACCCACGCACGCATACACACACACACACGCATACACACACACACCTCTCTGCATATAGCACTGCTGATTATACACAATGTTCTTTGGTGTCGTATTAAACTTGGTTTTGTTTTTGTAATTACACATAAAATGTTTACATTATAATATATTGATATATATATTAATATTCATGTTTACAATCACGTTTGGGTTGTTTAGTGGACAAACAGATTAATGACACCTGGTATGATTGAGCTGACACCTCAGAAAAAAATTGCATAAGTAAAATGATTCATCATTGGTTTTCCCATTTATAATGTATCTCTTTTTGTTTTGCCCCAGGCTATAAAAGCTTATACCTTCATGATCTTCCTTTATAGAGGCCATACATTTAAAATGTATCTCTTTTTGTTTTGTCCCAGGCTATAAAAGCCTATACGTTAACGATCTTCCTTTATAGAGGCCATACATTTATAATGTATCTCTTTTTGTTTTGTGCCAGGCTATAAAAGCCTATACCTTAATGATCTTCCTTTATAGAGGCCATACATTTATAATGTATCTCTTTTTGTTTTGTCCCAGGCTATAAAAGCCTATACGTTAACGATCTTCCTTTATAGAGGCCATACATTTATAATGTATCTCTTTTTGTTTTGTGCCAGGCTATAAAAGCCTATACGTTAACGATCTTCCTTTATAGAGGCCATACATTTATAATGTATCTCTTTTTGTTTTGTCCCAGGCTATAAAAGCCTATACGTTAATGATCTTCCTTTATAGAGGCCATACATTTATAATGTATCTCTTTTTGTTTTGTCCCAGGCTATAAAAGCCTATACCTTAATGATCTTCCTTTATAGAGGCCATACATTTATAATGTATCTCTTTTTGTTTTGTCCCAGGCTATAAAAGCCTATACGTTAACTAACTTCCTTTATAGAGGCCATACATTTATAATGTATCTCTTTTTGTTTTGTCCCAGGCTATAAAAGCCTATACGTTAACGATCTTCCTTTATAGAGGCCATACATTTATAATGTATCTCTTTTTGTTTTGTCCCAGGCTATAAAAGCTTGTATGTTAACGATCTTCCTTTATAGAGGCCATACATTTATAATGTATTTCTTTTTGTTTTGTCCCAGGCTATAAAAGCCTATACGTTAACGAACTTCCTTTATAGAGGCCATACATTTATAATGTATCTCTTTTTGTTTTGTGCCAGGCTATAAAAGCCTATACGTTAACTAACTTCCTTTATAGAGGCCATACATTTATAATGTATCTCTTTTTGTTTTGTCCCAGGCTATAAAAGCCTATACGTTAACGAACTTCCTTTATAGAGGCCATACATTTATAACGTATCTCTTTTTGTTTTGTCCCAGGCTATAAAAGCTTATACCTTAATGATCTTCCTTTATAGAGGCCATACATTTATAATGTATCTCTTTTTGTTTTGTCCCAGGCTATAAAAGCCTATACGTTAACGAACTTCCTTTATAGAGGCTTCCTTTATAGAGGCCATACATTTATAATGTATCTCTTTTGTGCCAGGCTATAAAAGCCTATACGTTAACTAACTTCCTTTATAGAGGCCATACATTTATAATGTATCTCTTTTTGTTTTGTCCCAGGCTATAAAAGCCTATACGTTAACGATCTTCCTTTATAGAGGCCATACATTTATAATGTATCTCTTTTTGTTTTGTCCCAGGCTATAAAAGCCTATACGTTAACGATCTTCCTTTATAGAGGCCATACATTTATAATGTATCTCTTTTTGTTTTGTCCCAGGTTATAAAAGCTTATACCTTAATGATCTTCCTTTATAGAGGCCATACATTTATAATGTATCTCTTTTTGTTTTGTCCCAGGCTATAAAAGCCTATACCTTAAAGATCTTCCTTTATAGAGGCCATACATTTATAATGTATCTCTTTTTGTTTTGTGCCAGGCTATAAAAGCCTATACCTTCATGATCTTCCTTTATAGAGGCCATACATTTATAATTTATCTCTTTTTGTTTTGTCCCAGGCTATAAAAGCCTATACGTTAACGAACTTCCTTTATAGAGGCCATACATTTATAATGTATCTCTTTTTGTTTTGTCCCAGGCTATAAAAGCCTATACGTTAACGATCTTCCTTTATAGAGGCCGTACATTTATAATGTATCTCTTTTTGTTTTGTCCCAGGCTATAAAAGCTTGTATGTTAACGATCTTCCTTTATAGAGGCCATACATTTATAATGTATCTCTTTTTGTTTTGTCCCAGGCTATAAAAGCCTATACGTTAACGATCTTCCTTTATAGAGGCCATACATTTATAATGTATCTCTTTTTGTTTTGTCCCAGGCTATAAAAGCCTATACGTTAACGATCTTCCTTTATAGAGGCCGTACATTTATAATGTATCTCTTTTTGTTTTGTCCCAGGCTATAAAAGCCTATACGTTAACGATCTTCCTTTATAGAGGCCATACATTTATAATGTATCTCTTTTTGTTTTGTCCCAGGCTATAAAAGCCTATACGTTAACGATCTTCCTTTATAGAGGCCATACATTTATAATGTATCTCTTTTTGTTTTGTCCCAGGCTATAAAAGCTTATACCTTAACGATCTTCCTTTATAGAGGCCATACATTTATAATGTATCTCTTTTTGTTTTGTCCCAGGCTATAAAAGCCTATACCTTAAAGATCTTCCTTTATAGAGGCCATACATTTATAATGTATCTCTTTTTGTTTTGTGCCAGGCTATAAAAGCCTATACCTTCATGATCTTCCTTTATAGAGGCCATACATTTATAATTTATCTCTTTTTGTTTTGTCCCAGGCTATAAAAGCCTATACGTTAACGAACTTCCTTTATAGAGGCCATACATTTATAATGTATCTCTTTTTGTTTTGTCCCAGGCTATAAAAGCCTATACGTTAACGATCTTCCTTTATAGAGGCCGTACATTTATAATGTATCTCTTTTTGTTTTGTCCCAGGCTATAAAAGCTTGTATGTTAACGATCTTCCTTTATAGAGGCCATACATTTATAATGTATCTCTTTTTGTTTTGTCCCAGGCTATAAAAGCCTATACGTTAACGATCTTCCTTTATAGAGGCCATACATTTATAATGTATCTCTTTTTGTTTTGTCCCAGGCTATAAAAGCCTATACGTTAACGATCTTCCTTTATAGAGGCCGTACATTTATAATGTATCTCTTTTTGTTTTGTCCCAGGCTATAAAAGCCTATACGTTAACGATCTTCCTTTATAGAGGCCGTACATTTATAATGTATCTCTTTTTGTTTTGTCCCAGGCTATAAAAGCCTATACATTAATGATCTTCCTTTATAGAGGCCATACATTTATAATGGATTTACCGCTCTGTCATTTATGTACCAACATGTCTGATTTGGATGGTCAGTAAATCACAAGACACGATGGACGTGATGGACTTGGATATGTTTTTTTCTAAGTTGTGAACCCTACTCAAGGCTCAGAATTGACAGGGGCAAGCTGCAAATGCCACTCAGAAAAAAAGAAAAAAGAAAGAAAGAAATGTTTTATTTAACGACGCATTCAACACATTTTATTTACGGTTATATGGCGTCAGACATATGGTTAAGGACCACACAGATATTGAGAGAGGCAACCCGCTGTCGCCACTTCATGGGCTACTCTTTTCGATTAGCAGCAATGGATCTTTTATATGCAGTGATAGAAATAAGGAGACATTTTCACTAGTCCACCAGACAAATATATCTACAAATCTACTTGTCCACCAATACTTTCACTAGTCCACCGGACAAATATATCTACAAATCTACTTGTCTGCCAATACTTTCACTAGTCCACCGGACAAATATATCTACAAATCTACTTGTCCGCCAATACTTTCACTTGTCCAAATAAGTTGTTAGTTTTATTCAAGTGCAGTGACATTAGTTTTGATTGCTCAAATTGAAGCTGCATTGAATATTTTCACCATCGACAGACCTTTTGCTTGTACGGGCAGATTTTCACTTGTCAGGAGAAACGGACAAGTGCTTATTTCTAACGCTGATATGCACCATCCCACAGACAGGGTAGTACCTTTGATATACCAGTCGTGGTGCACTGGCTGGAACGAGAAATAGCCCAATGGGCTCCCAGACGGGTATCGATCCCAGACCGACCGTGCATTGAAAGAAAAGAAGTTTGTTTTCTTTGACGACCCCACTAGAGCACATTGATTAATTAATCATTGGCTATTGGATGTCAAACATTTGGTAATGCTGGCACGTAATCATCAGAGGAAATCTGCTACATTTTTCTTACTGCAGCAAAGAAAGCAGACAGGCAAGAAAGCAGACAGGCAAGAAAGCAGACAGGCAAGAAAGCACATACCACAGCCTTTGACCAGTTGTTGTGCACTGGTTGAAAGAAAAAACAACATAAAAAAACCCCCAATCAATTTAATGGATCCACTGAAGTGATTTGATCCTGCGACACAAGCACCTAAAGTGAGCACTCAACCAGCTGAGCTAAATTCCTCCCCAAATGCCTTGTAGGAAAAGTGGGTTTCCTCACTTCCTCCCTAACAGAAAGAATATTTAGACCTTGCTTTTTAAGGTGTGTGGGTGCGATCGCCCTCGTACAGTGCACATAATTTCAATCTGATGAGAGTGAAAAACAACGCATGTTACACTCAACAAACGGCGCACGTAAAATAGATGGGTATATTTATTTACACTGTTTACAAAAATCAACAGTTTTCATAGCTCATTTAGCTGACAGGAAGGTCCTTTTATTAAAACAATAGAAATTAAAAACATGGCAGTGGCTTCCATGCAGTCGTTAAACTGGTATTTCTCTTTGCTGAACAAATCAGAAAATACTGGTTTAATAAACAATTTTGTAGATGTACCATTCAAAATCCAATCGGATCTACACTGTCTATTTTATTTATTTTGGAGAGTGATTTTTTACTCGCCTTAGCATATTGAGGTGTGCGATTTTTCACTTGCCTATAATTTTCAAAAACCAAGGACTGCATATTGGAAAATATTTAGCCTGCTGTCTATCAGCCTTGCATAACAACAGTCTTCAAAAAATAAGCATTTAGTTTAATCTAATGTTCAGGCAACAACATTAGAAAATATTATTTTCATGTCCAGATAATCATTTTCTTATTAATTTGCATCAAAGTATGAATACGTGGTACATGGTGAAAAATCATTGACAAAAATAAATTGATTTTTGTCAATTAATCTTGTGATGTAAAGTTGGAGGAGTTATACAGACATGTATTTGCAAATGGATTCTGGTACAATTTGACACACAAAAAAAAAAAAAAACCCAAGGCTTGGTTTTAATCATACAAGTATATCTGTTGCTGACTTCATGCCACAGTTAGGACCTACTACAAATGAGGCCGACATTGTTGTATCTCGAGATCACTCGTGTACTGATGAACACTCGTAGGGTCAAGAAGGGTCAATATATGCGGATGTCTGAATTTATTGCTTACACATCAATCATCTATAAATAATGTTTACCCATCAGTCTGTGACAAAACGACAGAAGTATGCACATATATATATATATATACCTTGATGCCTCATGACAAATGGCACAGAAGTTCATTTCTTTAATGCAACTTAACAGCAGCAGTGGCTTTTGCATGTGTCAGTGGTAGTTGATTAATTTAATAGTTTAATTTATTGTGTTTATGTATGATTAATGTTCAAGCATACAGTGTGGGGAACATCTCAACTACCTTTGAGGAGTTATATTTCCAAATGGATTCTGGTACAGTTTGACAAAAAACAAAACAAGATAAAGTTTTAGTCATACAAGTATATCTGTTGCTGTCTTCATGTCACAGTTGATTGTTAGTTGTTAGTGGTTAATCCAGCTGTCGAAATTAGCTTCTCCAATCAGCAGTGCCAACACAAAAGCAGTTGTTAAATTGATCTACAACAACATTTTTATTGTTGTTGGGTGTTTACTTTGTTATTAACTGTACTAAGTTGGAGCCACTAATGATCTGGGGCCTAATTGACTAAACTCTCGCAATTGTGCGATATCGCAGTGCAATGCTAAAAGACTTACAAAGAGGATGCTTTGTTGCTTAGCAGGGCCTAAGAAAGCTTTGTGAATTAGGCCGCTGAATATCAGGGTCAGTTGTGGATGTGTTGTCCATCTGTATTGGATACTTTAAAGTGTTGTTTTGACATCCAATAGCTGATGATTTCATTTGTAATGATGGAGATGTTAAATACTCATTCATTCATTCACGCTTTGATTGGAGCCGATACCTGGATACGAACACAGCATCTACGGATCTTATACCCAATTATTTCACCTCTGGTATAATGAGGTCAGTTTGCAGGCTGGAACCTACTTCATAAAGCTCTCTAAAACTCTAATGCTCTCTTAAGCTCTGTTAAGCTTTCTTGAGCAACATCGCATTGTCCTTGCAGGTCTTTTTGCGTATTCCACTGAGATATCATAAAGTTGCGAGAGTGTAATGAATTAGAATCCAGGTCCGCGCGTCTCATTGTGTGTATGTGTACCATCAGCGTGGGTACAATACCCATTGTATATAGTCATCGTAGAGAATCATTCACATTGTCTGCCCCAAGGCTCTTTTTCTTGTGTGTGACTCAATGTTGACAGAGACCGCTGGGAGAGAGTTATACAGAGGTGTAGCTACCTGCTGGTCATGTTATACTTACAGTATTCCATGGCTGGTAGCAGCATCTGGCAGTGGTTTCGTGTCAAAATACACTGCTCGTCATTCCGATGGATTAAAATACTATATGGATAGTGGATGCTATGTGTATTCTTGGATTGAAGTAAAGGTGGATTGTGATTCATCAGTGGAAGGTTCTTATAAGGCTTTTGTTTCAAGTTTCTGATTTCATATAACGTGTACGCGTAGATGTCATTATGCATGTGTGTTGATGTTTCCACATTTAAGTGGATTGTGATGGTAAAGAAATGTGGATTGTAGATTCCTAGCTTCATGCTCTTATCGTTGTGAAATGGTCTTCAGTTGTATAGTTGGATTGTTAATGCTGAGAAATGTGGATTGTAGCAAATCAAGTACAACTCGTGTTCATGTATTGTTATTGTTAAATGGATTTCAGTTGTAGATGGCTATTTTTTTTTATTAATGCAAGTTAGTGTGGATTATAGAGTATCAGGTATGGATTAACTTCTCAATTTTCAGTTATATAAATTGATTGCGGTGTTTATTCTTGGAAATGTGGATTGAATATTACCAACTACATGTACATTCATTGTAAACCGATTGTATTTTGAAGATTATTTTCATGAAGTAGTTTTGGAATTAATTATGGTGTTTCAACAAAAGGTAGATTAACTGTGTCGTATCATGTTTTCAATATCTCATCATTGTGAAATTATGTTCTATCATACATCTAGATAATCACGTACCAATTTGCAGTGTTTCTGCCAGAAATAAATTTTTGGGTATAGTCCTATGAAATTGAATATTTATAATGTGTGTGCTGAATGCAACCGCAGGAGTATGGAGGGTCCCCCCCCCACCCCCGAAAGAAAATGGGTTAGGTTTAGGGTTAGGGTTAAGAAAATCATATAGTAATGATAAGAGTCATTCATTTTGTGTAAAGGTTAACTTACAAAAATAATATCTGCACAATATTTTGGGTATGGCTCTATACCCATTTTACCCTCTGGCAGAAACCCTGCTGGCAATTGATTTATGTGTCACTCACTCAAGGTTGAAATTGAACTTATACCATCCATGCTTATGTGATAAACGCAAATATCTTAACCACTGTACCATCAAGACAAACCTACACGTAAGTCAACAAGTCATTGTACCATGAAGAGTTCATTAGGTATAAAAAAAAATGTAAAAGCCTGCAGTCTATTTGAATTCTTGTAGTGATGTCATTTCCTGTAATATCTCGATCACCGCCTGGGGTGTTTTCCTTTATCTGTTTAAATACACATGCATCTACATGGGTGTGTTTAAGCATGTACATACATTGTCTATATAACCAAGATCTGTATTACATGTATGTGAGAATCTGTAAGCCAGGTACATTGAATACTCATAACATGACCAGCCTCTCAGAATTGAACATTTGTGTAACACATTTATACAAAAAAGAATTTAAAAAAAAGAAGAAGAAAAAAAGTAAAATGCAGGTGACAAATTTGATTTTGTCCTAAATTTAAATCAAGAATGAAAAATAGGTAATACAAAACAAGCTATGTACAAGTAATACGTGAACAAAACGATCATTTTCATTTGCACAATTTTCAGTGATCATTCACACAATTTTTAGTGATCATTTGCACAATTTTCAGTGATCATTCACACAACTTTCAGTGATCTTTTGCACAATTTTCAGCGATCATTTGCACAATTTTCAGTTATCATTTGCACAATTTTAATTATCATTTGCACAATTTTCAGTGATCATTCACACAATTTTCAATATGATCATTTGCAAAATTTTCTGTGATCATTTGCACAATATTTAGAGATCTGGCTAGGGATTTTCTAAGCTATCTCAGTTCTATAAAATCATAAAACCATTGTAGATTATGATATCATTACAGCACACGCCATAAGTGACATCATAGCTTATGATGGTTTTACTATTTTGTAGGCTAAGATTGCTTTAAAAATATGGGCCCTGATTTGGTGCATAATGCTAGGCAAGTTTTGTGGATCGACATAAATTACTAGCAGCTTTACAGTAGCATGATGAGTATGACTTTGTGAGGCCGTGCCCCACCCTTCTTAGCAAGTTGTACTTGTCAGCAGTTTATATAAATGTGAAGTACTATAAATATTTACAGAAGGCAGTTCAAGTAATATGTTAATGGAACATATTACACCCCTGTCAATTCTGTACTCTGTATATAACCTATAAAAACATGCTATAATGGAGTTTCATAACATTGATTATTTGTATTTCATATTTAGTGACTTAATAGGGGCGGGACGTAGCCCAGTGGTACAGTGCTCTCTTGATGCACGGTCAGTGTGGGATCGATCCCTGTCAGTGGGCCCATTGGGCTATTTCTCGTTCCAGCCAATGCACCACGACTGGTATATCAAAGGCCGTGGTATGTACTACCCTGTCTGTGGGATGGTGCATATAAAAGATCCCTTGCTGCTAATCGAAAAGAGTAGCCCATGAAGTGGCGACAGCAGGTTTCCTCTATCAATATCTGTGTGGTCTGTAACCATATGTCTGACGCATTATAACCGTAAATAAAATGTGTCGAGTGCGTTGTTAAATAAAACATTTCTATCTTTCTTTCTTTATACTTGGTGACTTAATAGTATTATACCTCCCCATCCCCCTAACTGTAAATGTATGTCTTCCAGCACTTATCTGACAGTTACCTGTCAGCTTCATAAATGAACTTACAAGTGCCTGTTTCACGTTCTCTAGCTGTCTGTTTTGTGACATTAATTAGTTAAGTGTCCGTTTATAACAGTATATTAAGATAATAGCATATAAGACCAAGAAGGACACAGATTTTTTAATTTAGTTGTGTCATAGATGAAACTTCAAATACTGGATGACTTCAATGACAAGTATACAAAGCATTAAAAAAACAATAATAATAATAAAAGCCCCACATTCTACATGATAAATAAAAAGTCCATAAGTTTAGTTTAGAAATACACATACCACCCCCCCACCACCCCCACCCCACCCCCCCAAAAAAAAGAAAAACGAGTGAAAAAACCACAACCCCCCCACCGGCTAACAAAAACCCCTTGATATTATGTACACAGCAGATAACCAACATATGGTAAAAACTAATACTCAGTTAGACATACAGTTATATGTATAAAAAGTTTGTTTTGTTTAACGACACCACAAGAGCACATTGATCTATTAATCATCGGCTATTGGATGTCAAACATTTGGTAATTTAACATATAATATTAGAGAAGAAACCCGCTACATTTTTCCATTAGTAGCAAGGGATCTTTTATATGCACCATCCCACAGACAGGATAACACATACCACAGTCTTTGATAAACCAGTTGTGGTGCACTGGCTGGAACGAGAAATAGCCCAATGCATGGCCCACCAATGGGGATCGATCCTAAACCGACTGTCCATCAAGCGAGCGCTTTACAGCAGGTAGCCGACATATGGTAAACACTAATTATAGTGAGTTGTAGACCTACAGGTACAGGTATAAGATATTATGTACACAGCAGGTAACCGACATACGGTAAACACTAATTATAGTGAGTTGTAGACCTACAGGTACATGTATAAGACATACACATTAAAAAGATATTATGTACACAGCAGGTAACCAACATACGGTAAACACTAATTATAGTGAGTTGTAGACCTACAGGTACAGGTATAAGAAATACACATTAAAAAGATATTATGTACACAGCAGGTAACCGACATACGGTAAACACTAATTATAGTGAGTTGTAGACCTACAGGTACAGGTATAAGACATACACATTAAAAAGATATTATGTACACAGCAGGTAACCGACATACGGTAAACACTAATTATAGTGAGTTGTAGACCTACAGGTACAGGTATAAGACATACACATTAAAAAGATATTATGTACACAGCAGGTAACCGACATACGGTAAACACTAATTATAGTGAGTTGTAGACCTACAGGTACAGGTATAAGACATACACATTAAAAAGATATTATGTACACAGCAGGTAACCGACATACGGTAAACACTAATTATAGTGAGTTGTAGACCTACAGGTACAGGTATAAGACATACACATTAAAAAGATATTATGTACACAGCAGGTAACCGACATACGGTAAACACTAATTATAGTGAGTTGTAGACCTACAGGTACAGGTATAAGACATACACATTAAAAAGATATTATGTACACAGCAGGTAACCGACATACGGTAAACACTAATTATAGTGAGTTGTAGACCTACAGGTACAGGTATAAGACATACACATTAAAAAGATATTATGTACACAGCAGGTAACCGACATACAGTAAACACTAATTATAGTGAGTTGTAGACCTACAGGTACAGGTATAAGACATACACATTAAAAAGATATTATGTACACAGCAGGTAACCGACATACGGTAAACACTAATTATAGTGAGTTGTAGACCTACAGGTACAGGTATAAGACATACACATTAAAAAGATATTATGTACACAGCAGGTAACCGACATACGGTAAACACTAATTATAGTGAGTTGTAGACCTACAGGTACAGGTATAAGATATACACATTAAAAAGCAGAAAACATGAAGTCAGTTTCACAAGTTAGCAGGACTAAATGTTTCTAAATAACTAGTGCCAAGCCCCCCCCCCCCCCCCCCCACCTCCACCCCGCCAAAAATGTGCCTTTTTAGACCCCTTACAGTCCAGCCGGATTGGACTGTGGATTTTGTCTCCATTATTCCATCTCTCCCATATGTAGCTTTATTATCCACATGGTTCAACATAACTGGGTTAATAATATTCATACGAAGCACACGTGTAATAACATAATTTTGGGACACGACGTTGCTTCTCCAGTCCTAGCTCAAATTGTGCATGTGAAATATGACTTCATTTTGTCATCTCCTTCAAGTTGTGGTTGAAACATTTTGAGATGACCCTTGGACCTTGTTATTCATAAAAAATGTTTACTATATATATAATAAAGAAATTATTACACTTGCACGTGTGAAAATTTTACTATTTCACTCTAAAATGTGTTATCGTCACTGTAGAAAGTGTTATCTTCACTGTAAGAAAGCCGGAACTATTTTGCTGAGCACTGGCATTTTAAAATAAAGATAAATTGCCAAAAGTTATATAATAAATAGAAAATTTCATATTTTTTGTCAAATATGATTTATATCTCATCTTGTGAAGTTTGCAATCATATCACTCTCTCGCTCGGGCAATACAAAAATCCTGACACTCGTTTTGTAACATCAGTATGACACACAAGCTCGGATAATAATCTCTATTTGCAGACCTTTTTTTTCCACAGTACCTCAAAATATTGAGCTGCTATTTTGTGTATAGCTGTATTGCATGTTACAGATCAAGTGATCTTTCATGGTGATTTGCCTGACAGAATTGTGACCTTTGAATCTAAGGTACATCAAAGGCAATGGTATGAGCTGTCACATATAGTAAAATGCATCAGTACTTAAATTATCAAGTTTACAATTCTCATTCTTCTTACTATAAAATCTCTCATATTGTTTTATTAATTTACATCACTGTTATTGTACACGTATATGTATGTGTAATTTGTATTGAATATCGTAATGCTCGAATGATACAAATGCATGTGGTCTAGTTTATATTTAATAAGATTCAGTGAAGGACTACTCTATTCTCTTCACTGACTGGCCTCGGTGGCGTTGTGGCGTCGGTCTACAGGCTAGTAGGTACTGGGTTCGGATCCCAGTCGAGGCATGGGATTTTTAATCCAGATACCGACTCCAAACACTGAGTGAGTGCTCCGCAAGGCTCAATGGGTAGGTGTAAACCACTTGCACCGACCAGAGATCCATAATTGGTTCAACAAAGGCCATGGTTTGTGCTATCCTGCCTGTGGGAAGTGCAAATAAAAGATCCCTTGCAGCCTGTCGTAAAAGAGTAGCCTATGTAAAATTTTCACTCTAAAATGTGTTATCGTCACTGAGTGACTGATAACACTTTTATTTCACAGATATTTAAAGATATTTTACTCTAAAATGTTATATAATAAACATGTATATCATGGTTGGAAATGAAATCTTCACATATACCCAAATACCAGTAGATACAAAACCAGATTTTTCTCAATGTGACATAAATGGACACATACTATTTTTGAAATGAACTGTTCGCATATACCTGAATGACACTATATTTAAATACAAAGCGACATTTTCATCAAAATTACGTCAACGGATATATTGTATTTTGAAAATTAATTCTTCACATGTACCTAAATGTCACTACATGTAAATACAAAATGACATTTTTGCTCAAAATGATGTAAGCGGATACATATCACATTTTGGAAATAAACCCTTTGCATGTAGCTGAGTATATAACCTGATACACAGCAGAATTCTATGACATCCTTCTCTCTATTAATTCATTGCTCTATAACATACCTAGCTGCACGCATCTCAGTTGACTGTGTGTTACGCTGGACAATGCCACGCCTTTGTCAGCCGGCTCTGCCAACCACATTGATTCACCTGGCTTGATGCTTTACCTGGCCAAATAATTCATAATCATGTAGGTAAATTGATTTTCTCGACAAATTATCTGAGTTATCTACAGCTTTTGTCTTCTTTGTTGACGAGTAAAATACGACTCTGATCTTTGAGTTTTCATCGGTTGTTGCTAGTATTGTGGGCTGTGTTCGCTACAGAGATGGTTGTGTGTTTACTTTCAAACTGCTGTTGGTGATAAATTGTGTGGGAGTTTTCAATTCAGCGGTTGAAATATAAGGTGATGTCTTTCAATGTGAAGTTACTAGCTGTTCTAGTAAAGGGAAATTTAATATTGGTATTCGGCACAAAATGGAGGTGTGTGCTTCATACATTGTACATACATACTACATCATTATTTGAGGATTTTTTTTGTTTAGCGGTTTGGGTTGAAATTTCAGTTCAGAAACTGAACTATAAGGTGATGTCTTTTGAAGTGAATTTACTGTTCTTGGAAAGGGAAGTTTGCTAGTGGTATTCAGCACCAAATGGTTGGAGGAGAGTGCTGCATATATAGAGATCATCTTCATTTGATATTGTTATCGTAATGATCAGCGCCCTCAATAGTTTAAGAAGTAGCAGGCTACAACAGTGATGAGAGCAGGGGGCAAAGCGGGGGGTCTGGGGGCCCTTCCCTAGAAACATTTGAAAAATCGAACCTCTGAGATGCACCTTGTTTGGATCCCTTTTGTAGGAGACTTTATTAAAGAAGAGAAAGCACTTTTTTTTTTACCATCAATGAAAATTAGGCGGCGGCAAAAGCTGTTTCAGGCGGTGATTTGCCGCCGGAGACCGGGTACTTTTGAGGGCTCTGAATGATTAGGGTTGAAATGTCATGCAGGTCAGCAGTTGAAATTCAAGATGGTGTTTATTAATAGTGGTGTTTATTTACTGTTCTAGGAGAGGAAACCAGGGTTTCTGCCAGAGGGTAAAATGGGTATGGCGCCATACCCAAATGTTTTTTGCAGATGATTTTTTTTTAAGTTAACTTTTTGACAAAATTAATTAATCTTACACATTACTGTATGATTTTCTTAACCTCACCCTAAACTTAACCCATTTTCTTTCTGGAGGAGGCCCCCCCCCCCCCCCCCCCCCCCCCCATACCCTCTGTTGGCTGTAGTTGCATTCAATTCCATAGCGCCATACCCAAAAATTTCTTTCTGGCAGAAACACTGGAAATATAGGTATTTAGCACAAAATGGCTGTGGGTACACACAGCATTTTTATTCATAATAAACTTTTTTTTTTTTTTTTTTTTTTTTTAAATTACCCCCCCCCCCCATGAAATCAGATAGTGGTAGGCTAGACATTTAATTGTGTTGAATTCTTGTTCAGGTAGATACATGTTCTACATGTATAATTAAAGGAGTTGTGATAAAGTGTATTAAATACAGGATCGAATTCCAAAACATTTCAAACCCAGATCCACCTGGTTACTATGGGAACTTTTGATGTGTTTTTATTTTTGTCATGTACTCTCAAATTATTTTCATGCAGAAACCTTGGCTGTTGTTCATGTCTATAGTCCGATACATTGTCTTCCATTTCCAGGCAGGCGATCGGTGTGCATGTAACCTGCCATTAGGATGTTTGTCCATCAAATATTTATCAGATCTCAGCCGCTGACGTTCGTTTGCACACTTGGCAACTGTTAAATTGAGCACAATTTGGAAGCTATCTAGAGTAATTCTGTTGTGTTGTTTTATCTGTATTGGTGGATTTCGGCCATTTATATGTCAGTTGATATCTTTCCAGTGGATTCAGTTTATTTCCCATCTAGCTCTCCCTGTTACATGCGATTTGAGAAAGATTTCATTAGTTCGAGACAAGTTATCAGTTTGATGCGTGTTTAGTTGTAATGTGTTTCGAATGTGTTTGTTGATATATTTCCACTGGATCGAACGTAGCTTATTTTGGCATGGTTGTAATACAAATGATCTGAATAAACAACAGTTTGACATCGGCATATACAAATTATGTATGTTTAATGTTTTTGAATGGACAACTTGGTTGTTGATATTATTCCAGTGGATTCATAGTTTTATTTTGGCATGGTTTTATTACGGTACATATGATTTTAATAATCAATAGTTTGACATCGGCAATATATACAGTGAAACTACTCAAAACCGGACACCCTCGGAACCAAGTAAAAAGTCCGGTAATAAGAGGTATCCGGTTTAAAGAGGTTCTCTTCTGTACAGATATTTAAAAAGGGACCATGAAAAACGTCCGTTTTTGAGGAGATTCTGGTTTACAGAGGGACCAGTTTTGAGAGGTTTAACTGTATACACTTAATATTTTTAATGTTTTTGAATGGACACCTTGTTTGTTGATATTATTCCTGTGGACTTTGTTTATTTTGGCATGGTCGTATTACATATGATTTGAGGAAACTACGTAAATGAATATTTAATGAGTTTCGAATGGACACCTCAGTTGTTTGTTGATATATTTCCAGTGGTCTTGGTTTATTTTGGCATCTTTTTCTTACTTCATGTGATTTGAGGAATCAACAGTTTGACATCTGCATGTACACACATGTGTATTTAATGTGTTTTTGAATGGACACCTCAGTTGTTGATACTTCGGTGGATTCTTAGTTTATATTGGCATGAGCTTACTACGTATGATTTGAAAAATCAATACCTCAGCATCTGTATGTATATATGTGTTTGTGAAGTTGTTGGACTGGACACCGTGTTTGTAAATATCAGCCTGTTCTTTTCAGTGTGTCAGTTACTTTGATGACACGTCAATGAGAAATCAATAAAACACTCCTGTAGACTAATGAATGATACCTGTGATTAGCGAAGAGACGGGATTACCTTACCTGTAGGGAATGCAGACTAAGGTGTATAAATCATCGTACGTCCATGTTTTCATATACACAGGTAAGCGGTTACACCTATATGTACCTGTAATTAGATTTTGTCAAATGTCCTCGAGGCTATCAGTTAAAATATTAAAAAATTGTGGGGGCGGGATCTAGATTAGTAGGTAGAGTGCTCATTTGAAGTGTTTGGGTCGTAAAATCAAACCCCATTTGCGAACACATTGTTTTTTTTTCCCTCCCAGTACCCGACGTCTGGTATATATTAAAAACTATAGTGCGTCGGTCTGTGGGAGAGTACATGTAAAAGACAGACCTGTCAACCTTTAGTCAAGAGAAAGCAGGAGGTGTATGTTGAAAAAGCAGGAGATGTATGTTGAAAAAGCAGGAGATTTTTTAAATTCACGCAATTTAACCCAAAATTGCAAGATTAAAAAAACCCATTACAATAAGTTATATGAATACTATATAATGTCATATATACTTCTCAACCTTAGATCTTGGCATTAAAAAAAAAATAATAATAATAATAATAATTAAAAAAAAAAATTTTTGTTTTGTTTTAAGTTTAAATATTATTATGATTTAATACATATTTAAAAAAAAAAATATATATATATTGTTTTTTTTTTAAGTTTAAAATTATTATGATTTAATACATATTTAAAAAAATATATATATTTTATCCAAAAATGTTAAGAACATGAACAAGAAATAAAACATTTAATTAGTACAGTTACGGTATTACACTTACAGCCTTACAGGTTGCGTTACATTATTTGTGGTTAGTGTACCTAAGTACCAAAGACAAATTTATATAAATCTTATAAATTAATATTCAGTTTTTACTATAATGAGGAACGGTGGCATGGTACTTATTTAAAATCATTATAATGATGCAATAAACATTGTGTTTTCATTAATCATAAGTAAAACCTCGTTACGGACATCGTGTGAAATATACCGGAATTATACCCATTTCCGTGAGTAACTTTATGTCAGTGTCAAACACAACATTTTTTAATTGTACAAAAATAATTTCTTGAAGTGTACCCTTATAACCAACAGTTTACTGCACAGACATACAAAATTAACTGACACAAGTATGTTTATACAGCTAATTGGTCTTTTCGTTGTCTTGCTGTGACATGTGATTTTAACATGCATCGTGTGTATCGCTGTCAACTCGGAGTCTGGCAGTTCAGATTCGTCATAGTTGCATTATGTAATCCATTGGGAAGACATTTTACAATTCAGAGGTGTTATTAGAACTAAATTGGATAGTTTTTTTGTTGTTTTTTTGGCAACACTGAATGTCAACACACAGCCTGTTGAATTAGTGGCAACACGCTTTGTAGCCATTACGATGACAACAAACATTATAATAACACGTCATTTTATAAACTCCATGTGCTTTTTTAACAATATAAATAGGCTATCCCACAATTCTCACTTCGGCAAAGGTTAAACAGTCGAGATAATTCGGCCTGTTACATTCTCAGAAACCGAAAGTAGCTGACATTTTCCGAATGAGAAAAAAAAGCAGAGTTACTTCCTTTATGTTATTTTGACAAAAGAGGATCGATTTTTTTTATGCTTACAAAAATGTCATTTAACAGGAGAAATTGTCTCCCGCACAGGGGTAGGGAGATTTGATCAAAAGTTGGGAGACTCCCACGGAATCCGGGAGGGTTGACAGGTCTGGTAAAAGATCCCTTGCTGCTGATGGGAGAATATATAGAGATTATTATACGAGCTTGTGTGTAATACTGATTTTACGAAATGAGTGTCAGGATTGTTATATTGCCTGAGCGAGATCGAGGGTAATACATGAATCCTAACACAAGTTTCATAAAATTAGTACGACTTACACGCAAGTCTAATAATTTCTTTACTATCCATATTATTATTGTTGTTTCCTTTGTGAATAACAAGACCCAAGTCAAAATGTTTCAGCCACAACTAGAAGGTGACGACGAAATGACGTCATATTTCAAATGCACAGTCTGAGCTAGAACTGGAGAAGCGTCGAAATGATGTCTAGAGGCACTGATTTTCCGTTTCAGATTTTTCCCTTTTCCGTTTCATAATGTTACAAATTCTGTTTTTTTTCCGTTTCAGTATTAAACAAATTCTGTTTTTGTTTCACTCACACACACACACACACACACACTGCAATTGATGGTATAAAATAAATAAATATGCAATGAGGCAAAACATGTCAGTAGTTTGTATTTATTTTTGGTTTAAATTTAAACAAGTAACTTGTCAGGAAAGTGAACTTGCACAAACTAAAAATGTGTCAATTCTCAAATAATCAATACTGTGGTGACAAAATTTACACAATAAAAGCGATCTGTCTGAATACATATCTTCTGGAAATTGTGCCACTTGCACCTGGGGTTATCATTTGAACGGGCAAAGTGCGACGTCGTTTGGCAGAAAGCATTTTGTAATTTTGAACAAAGCCTGGCATACAATATGCAATTACTGCATTCCTTTGTGAATGCCACAAATGTTAAAAATTAATAAGCAAACATAACATAATATATCTTTCACTTGAGTAAATATCGGACAATTTTAGCTCACAATGTTCGGTTTTTCCCGTTAAATTGCCGGGAATAAGCGTAAAAAACATGACTGGTAAAACGTCTAGATACTCTATATTAAACATTTGGCGTAACATACACGGTACTAGTGTCGTAGCATAGCACAGGCAGATGTCAGATGTCGGTGTCCATAGTTTCTAGTTCGAAAAATAAATTTTAATTAATTAAATGCGCTATTTAAAGTTAAATAATGTTTTGGAAAAAAATCGGGAATTCCTTTTCAGATAGGTATTTCCGCGATTCCGTCGATTCTGCGATCACGGAAAATCTGTGCCTCTAAACGTCATATTTCAAATGCACAGTCTAAGCTAAAACTGGAGAAACAACGTCATGTTATGATGTCGCTTCCCAAAATTATGTCATTACACTTGTTATTACATGTGTGCTTCATATTATTAACTTGGTTATGTTGAACCATATGGATAATAAAGCAAGTTCTTCTGAGACTACATGTCAAAATGACCAAATATATTTCTTCCAATAGCTGATAATAAATTAATCAGTGTGCCTTTTAGTAGTATCTATACATAGCCAAATGGTAAATTGCTTGCTTGTTGCACAAGAGATCTAGGATTTATTCCTGTTTGTGGGCCTATTGGGCTATTTCTGATTCCAGCCACTTCCCCACAACTGCTGTTACAAAGGCCATGGTATGTTTTATCTTGTCTGTAAGATTATGCATATAAAAGATCCCTCATTGTTAATTGAAAAGAATAACCCACGGATACCAGCAGCAGGTTTCTTTTCTCAATATCTGTGTAGTTTTTAAACATATGTCCAAAGCCAAATAACCGTAAATAAAAATGGGTTGAATGTGTTAATATTTAAAACCCCCCATTTCTTTCTCTCTTTCTTTGGACCAGGTGTTGTAATTACTACATTTGACACCTTCAGTGTACTGGCCATTGATTAATACACGCGGTTCAGGCAATAACTTTCTTTCAAGTTGAGATGCATGTATAAGTTAGATTGATCGATCGAGCACTGCTGTATGTATGCTGCTGTGACTGACGGATGAGTGTAGAAATGACCCATAAACATCCACTCCATATTGTTTATCCAAGCAGAAACAAAAGACCATTTCTCTGATGTCAGCTATTAAAAAGTCTGTATGGTAGGTGAGTCCTGGGCACACACCTCAGCTATCTGGGCTGTCTGTCCAGGACAGTGGGTTAGTGGTTAGTTGTTAGTGGTTAGTGAGAGAGAAGAGGGTGTATAAGTGGTCTTACATCTGCCTGTTGACTCACTCTGGGTGGGAGCTGGCACCAGACAGCGAGCCCAGTGCCTACCAGCCTTATGTCCGATGGCTTAACTACAACGCCACCAAGGTCGGTGGGTGAGTTTATACCAGCTTCAGTGATAAAGGGGCGGGATCTAGCTCAGTCGGTAGAGTGCTCACCTGAGGTGCTTACATCTTAGGATCGAACCACCTCAGTGTACCGATTCTCTGTTCTTTTGTTTTCCCTGTCCCAGCCAGTGCCTTATCAAAAGCAGTGATATGTGCTGTTCTTTCTATGGGAAAGTACATATAACAGATTCTTTGGGGAAAATATAGCAGGTTTTCTCTTAAGACTTTGTGTCAAATGTTACCAAATGTTTGACATCCATTATTAGCTGATGATTAATAAATCAATGGGCTGAATTTACGAAGCCTGTTGTTCCCTAAACGCAGGTGTTTAAGCATTGTAAACGTCTGTAGTTACCAACGTGCAAGATGTAAACAGGCTTTGTAAACTCGGCTCGTTGTGTTCTAGAGGTGTTGTTAAACAAAACAAACTTTAACTTTAGCCTAGGTAATATGGTGTAGTGGTTAAGCCATCATCTTCAAGTCTGGTAGGTACTGGGTTCACGCACCAGTATTGGATCTAATCCAGAGTGGGGCGGGATTTAGCTCAGTCGGTTGAGTACTTGCTTGAGGTGCTTGCGTCGCAGGATCGAACCACCTCGGTGGATCCATTCAGCTGATTGTTTTTTTCTCATTCCAACAACTGCACCACAACTGGTCAAAGGCTGTTGTGTGTGCTTTCCTGTTTATGGGATCCCTTGCTACATTAAGAAAAAAGTAGCGGGTTTTCTCTGATGACTACGTGTCAGAATTACCAAATGTTTGACATCTAATAGCCTATGATTAATAAATCAATGTGCTCCAGTGGTGTCATTAAACAAAACAAACTTCTTCTTCTTGCTCTATATCCAGCCAATGCATCGTGACTGGTATATCAAAGGCCATGGTATGTGCTATCCTGTGTGTGGTATGGTACATATAAAAAATCCTTGCTACTAATGGAAGACTATATGTCAAAATTACTGAATGTTTGACATCCAATAGCCGATGATTAACAAATCAATATGCTCTAGTGGTGTTGTTAAACATAGCAAACTTACTTTCTCTCTCTCTCTCTCTCTCACTAACCAGGTCCACTAACAACTAACCATTAAATCCTGTTTGGACAGATAGCCCTGATAGCTAAGGTGGGTGTCCGGGGCAATATGCTTGAATCTTATAATTACATGTAAGAATAAAAAGTAAGTTGAAATGAAAAATAAGCACTGCCACTGCAGTTGGTAGGTGGCTACTATGAATTGGCTGGTGCATGTAAAAATGACCCATAAATATCGACTTCATAGTGTTGCTTGACATCCAACAATAAAAAAAAATAATGTGCTCTAGTGGTGTCATTAAACAAAACAAGCTTTAAACATTAAACTTTCCATCTTTCGACATTTCTCTGATATGTCAACCATTTAAAGTCAATGTCAGTAGGTGTCAGCTTATCCATACCCTCATCTAGTTCTCAGATGGTATAAATAGCCACACAACTTTAGTATGATATATTCATTCACTACAAATACAGTAAAATATAGGCAGACCATTAGCCTGTGAGTGTTCACTCAAGCATGTGGTGAGGTTCGAATGACAGCAGGTCATTTGAACCTCGCCTTAAAGGTCATGTCATAGGGCTTTAAATTGTGTTCTCCCAGTAAAGGTCATGTCATAGGGTTTTAAATTGCATTCTCCCAGTAAAGGCCATGTCCTAGGGTTTTAAATTGCGTTCTCCCAGTAAAGGCATGTCATAGGGTTTTAAATTGTGTTCTCCCAGTAAAGGTCATGTCCTAGGGTTTTAAATTGTGTTCTCTCAGTAAAGGGGCAGGATGTAGTTCAGTGGTAGAGTGCTTGTCTCAGGTGTGGTGGGTCATATGATCAATTTTCCCTTCCATCCGTCTAGTCACCCCAGTAGTTCCAGGAACATGGCGCCAAAATGATCCTGCAACATTTTGTTAATGTGGACTTGAATAAAATTACATCTGTAGGTATATTCATTTCAGGGATGGGGCATAGATTACTGGTGACCATATATTCATTGGTAAACTGTTGCATGTGACAGGAAATCAAAAGTATTGACTTGTAGATCCTTTTTTCTTATCTACATATGATCGATTATGGTTGATTTTTTTTTTCATTTGATCATCATCATGATATGGTTTATTTGTCTTCCCCTCACTGGCCACCGGGCTCTAACAATGTACATATTTGGGGAATACTAGTATATTTATGACTACTAACATTTGCATTTTAATATTTTTTTTATATAATATTGGCAAATTAATCACAGAGTTGAGTCCCTTTTTTTTTACTGGTTACAATTTTTACGGTCCTGGTAAAGAAATTCACGGGGTCGGTGCGGGGTCCTTTTGGCCCCTAGGGAAAACACTATATTGAGCCATTAAAACATGCTTTGGGTAAGAGCCACCTCCTTATACTGACCCATTAAAACTCTGGGTAGGAGGCACCTCCTTATTCTGACCCATTAAAACTCTGGGTAGGAGGCACCTCCTTATACTGACCCATTAAAACTCTGGGTAGGAGGCACCTCCTTATATTGACCCATTAAAACTGGGTAGGAGGCACCTCCTTGTACTGACCCATTAAAACTGGGTAGGAGGCACCTCCTTATACTGACCCATTAAACCTCTGGGTAGGAGGCACCTCCTTATACTGACCCATTAAAACTCTGAGTAGGAGGCACCTCCTTATATTGAGCCATTAAAACTCGGTACAGGGATGTGAACCTAGCTTTAGAAAAAAAGAGAAGCAAAATGGCAGCCTGTACATGCTTTTTATCTTAGGAGATTTCCTGCAAAGACGATACAGGTGACATGGTTACCTTCTTGAATGTGGATTCCAGTGTCATTGCAATTGTTTTTTCACAATTTCTGTCAGGATAAAATGTTGGGGAATATTACGGTAATTAAAGGCAGGAGAGCATTTTATGGCAGGAAAGTAATTTATTGTAGTTGTTACCAATGTGGTTCATACTTTAAATGGCCAAAACCTGTCAAATCTTAATATCTGAATAAAGCTCTTTGGGGCATAATCCTGTTTTAACTTTTAGCATATGTTTTGCCTTGAAGAGTTATTGTCCCATGTATCTTAATATTTAGATGGGATTTCTTTTCATGACAATTTTTGTAAAAACCCAACAGGAATCTTTTGAGTAATTGTTGAAGGCTGTTCGTTTGAAAAGTGGTGTTTGCTGATGGTAATCCAGTACATGTATGTAACATACCAGTTTAATAATAGTTTTTGAAATTACAAAAATATTTTAAATGCATTTAATTAAATTTCAGATTCTTCTAAGAATGGGAGTACGTGTGCCAGTGTGGACTCTTCCAGTGGGGGACAGAACAGGGTGAGTTTATCTTGTTTGTTTTTTAAACTGTGTATGTACTTACTTCAATTTACTTCCTCCCACCCCTTACTATTGGTTGTTGTAACATGGCTCGAACTTAAGGATCTGTTACATCTGGCAATTTTTAAACGTTTTTGCCATAGGCAAAATGCTCACCTATAGTCTGTTCCACAGTGAACACCTTTTTTCATACTATGGAATTTACTACAAGTTATTTATTTCTGAGCCATTTTTTTTTATAAATTGCACACATTTTTTTTTTTTTTTATTTCCAAAACACTTGCTTTTCTTCCAGGGTTTCTGCGAAAAAGAGAAAGAAATTTTTGTATATGGTGCTATGGAATTGAATATTTACAATGTGTGTGCTGAATGCAACCACAGTCATCGGGGTATGGTGGGCCTCCCCCAGAAAGAAAATGGGTTAGGTTTATGGTTAGGGTTAAGAAAAATCATATAGTAATGATAAAGAGTCAACTTACAAAAATAAAATCTTCAATTAATTTTGGGTATAGCACCATACCCGTTTTACCTTCTATGTCTGTCTGTCTTATGTCAGACCAAACTCAAGTTAGTTACCAAAAAATTTTTGTAGGAGTATGGGACGAACTCTAGCTATGGCAATTTTAAACCAATAAATTTTGCAACAAATAAACACAAAATTAAAAACCAAAAATTATCCCGTCATCTGAAGATAAATAGAGATTATTATACGAGCTTGTGTGGCATACTGATTTTACAAAACGAGTGTCAGGATTATTGTATTACCCGAGCGAGTTTCATAAAATCAGTACAACTCACACGCGAGTGTAATAATTTCTTTATTATCCACATTATCCAAACTATTATTTTTATGAATAACAAGCTAGGACCATGTCAAAACATTTGAAACGTAACTAAAAAGAGACGACGAAACAACGTCATTTTCCGAAATGATGTCATATTTGATAAGCATTTACACTGAGGAAGCCAAATTAAGTTATGATGTCGCTTCACAAAATTATGTCATTCGTGGTGCACTTGAAGTCATTATGACATACGTGGGTCATACTGATTATATTTCCCTGAATATCTTGAACTATGTGGATAATAATACTTTTTATCCAGCAGGGAATAACTACAATTAGTAATGTCCCAGATATACAGCAGTTCAGAGCAGGATTTAACTCAGTTGGTTGAATGCTCGCTTGAGGTGCTTGCATCTCAGGATCAAACTACCTCGGTGGATCCATTAAACTGATTGGGTTTTTACTCATTCCAACTTTGACCACAAGTGGTCAAAGGTCGTGGTATGAGCTTTTCTGTCTGTGGGTTTCCTCTGATGACTATGTGTCAGAATTACCAAATGTTTAACATCCAATAGCCGATGATTAATTAATCAATGTGCTCTAGTGGTGTCGTTAAACAAAACTAACTTTAAACTTTACAGCAATTCATATTGCTGCTATGGGTAATTGCCGCCGGTGCAGCCATTAAGTTCGAGTCCTGTTGTAAGAATGTTCCTAGCATAGTACATTTAGTGGACTACATGTATGCAGGCTTTTGTTCTTGAGAGGCTTGAGCGTGATCATACCTCTGTGCACCCCTAAAACTGATCAGATGGTAGTGATACACCATACCCCTCTTTTTAACAAACCTCACATGCCGTCTAACTCTGGTTATTTTGAGGAGTGCAGTTATCCCCTCTTCGACATTTTGAGAAATTGTTGATTTTTCAAAAACAAAAGTCTGCATATATGTATTTAATAATGTATACTGCATGTATCTCAAAACCGCTTCTTTCATGGAAATATTCATTACTCTCTATATACTCTCACTTATAAAGCACTTTATATATTGGTCTATTGGTACACCTGGCTGCCTATTCAGCAAGATTCCATGCTTCTGTAAATTCCAGTATTTGATTCAGAAGTGTGAGGTTATGAAACAGAATCTCAAAATAATCTAGATTACATTACTTTTATGATTCTGGCAGAATCCTTTTAAAAATCCCCAAATTCATTGCTTGTATACAGTGCGTGTATTAACAGTAATATCAACCAGCCACCCGTAGTTGGTTTCTCAACCATCAGTGCTGCAGTAATTACTTAACACCATCAGTGGTGTTTGTTCAAATATCTTTACACTCTACTGCCACAGCATTAGGGCTTTACATTGAAATAAGTCAAGACGATATTATGCCCAAAATAATTTTGCTCAAATTAAGTACAAACATTTTGACTATAAAACATTTTATCACAAAACCACTGAATTGTTAAGCCTTAATTAGATTAAAATAACGTGAAATGCATTTATGAATATTCATCTTTTTAACAGGTGTTAATAGCATTACTGAATTAAAAATTTGGAGCTCTTTGTTAGCTGTTGTGCCAAAATGTTTTAGTGATATCTATAAAGCCTTTACCAACCATACAGTAATCTGTAAAACAAGCTGAAAACAGCCTGTCTAACTGGAAGTATTGCTGATTTGTGTACTACAACCAGCTTCGGTTGCCCAGTGGTTAAGTCATCGGACTACAGGGTGGTAGGTACAGGGTTCATAGCCCGGTACCGGCTCTAACCCAGAGCGAGTTCTTAAGGGCTCAGTGGGTAGGTGTAAGGCCACTACACCCTCTTCTCTCTTACTAACCACTGACCAACTAACAACTAACCCACTGTCCTGAATAAACAACCCTGATAGCTGAGGTGTATGCCCAGGACAGTGTGCTTGAACCTTAATTGGATATAGAAAGAAAGAAATGTTTTATTTAATGACGCACTCAACACATTTTATTTACGGTTATATGGCGTCAGACATATGGTTAAGGACCACACAGATTTTGAGAGGAAACCCGCTGTTGCCACTACATGGGCTACTCTTCCGATTAGCAGCAAGGAATCTTTTATTTGCGCTTCCCACAGGCAGAATAGCACAAACCATGGCCTTTGTTGAACCAGTTATGGATCACTGGTCGGTGCAAGTGGTTTACACCTACCCAATGAGCCTTGCGGAGCACTCACTCAGGGTTTGGAGTCGGTATCTGGATTAAAAATCCCATGCCTCAACTAGGATCCGAACCCAGTACCTGCCAGCCTGTAGACCGATGGCCTGCCACGACGCCACCGAGGCCGGTTTAATTGGATATAAGCACGAACATAAGTTGAAATGAAATGAATGTGTACTACATGTAGATGTAAATAATAAAAATGAAACAATTACATAAGTTGAGATGCTGTTGTTATTAAAGTTTAGTACAATATTCAATCATTTCATGGAGATAAACTACTGTGTATTAGATGTTTAGTACAATATTCAATCATTTCATGAAGATGAAGTTCAGTTCAATTTTTGATCATTTCATGGAGATGAACTCCTGTGTGTTAGAAGTTTAGTACAATATTCAATCATTTCATGAATATTGACTCCTATGTGTTAAAAGTTTAGTACAATATTCAATCATTTCTTAGAGATTAACTCCTGTGTATTAGAAGTTCAGTTCAATTTTCGATCATTTCATGGAGATGAACTCCTGTGTGTTAGAAGTTTAGTACTATATTCCTTTATTTCATGAATATTAACTCCTATGTGTTAGAAGTTTAGTACTATATTCCTTCATTTCATGAATATTAACTCCTATGTGTTAGAAGTTTAGTACTATATTACTTCATTTCATGAATATTAACTCCTATGTGTTAAAAGTTTAGTACAATATTTGATCATTGCATGGAGATTAACTCCTGTGTGTATATACCTCTGTTCTCTTGCTTTTCCCATGTATACAATGTATAGGAACCATAAGTTAATATACTAGCAGTCAAAAGAACCACAACATCACTTCCAGGCAATGTATTAATAACACATGTGTGACATTACTGTTTTAATAATTTGAAATTGTTTTTATTATCTTTTGAAGAAATTCCACTCAATGACTGGTAATTAAAAAAAATAAAATAATAATAATAATTTTGAGGGGGTGGGGGGTGTTAAACTCTGAATTATAAATAAGTCAATTCAAGTGGTTTAATGTGTGCATTTAGAGCAAACTGTTTCACATGCCTGTCCTGGGCACAGGTTCTGATCTTCAAAGAACAGATTGAATAGTGTAAACATTTCCATGGGAATGGTGTTGCTGTTTTGTACATTGACATATTTTCTCCCTTACTCTTCTTCATTGTTTGCTAAGTTGGTTCATCTCTTGCTTAGGTCAGTGACCTGAAAGGTCCTAGCAAGGCCACACTAACACAGCATGACCCAGCCCCTTCCCAGAGTGCATCTTTGATCACTCCCTTGCATGCCTCTGCCACGTCTGTCAGCATAATCTCCAGAGCGAAGGCGCTGCAAGATAAGGTAATGTGATGTATTTTTAATTACTTTGGCAACAAACCTTGTTTGATATCTGATCTCTTTACACTGATCAAATCTCATACCATGCAGTCCTGTCATATCCCATCCTATTCTTTCCAGTCAGTTTTTATCCCATTCTGTTATATTAGGTCTACATCATTCCATTCATATTCTTTCCAGTGCATTTATATCACACCCAGTTCCAATTATATCGCTTCCAGTTCAAACTTGTCTCACCTAGTGCATATATATCACACCTTGTTACAACACATCTCACCTAGTACAATACTGTCACAACCAGTTCCATCAAATTTCTCCTAGTCCATTTATATCACATTTAGTTCCATCATATCTCACATAGTCTAATCATATCTCATGTAGTCTCATCATATCTTACTCAGTCCATTTATATCACACTCGGTTCCATCATATCTCACTCAGTCCATTTATATCTCACTCAGTTCCATCATATCTCACTCCTATTTATATCACTCTCAGTTCCATAATTTTTCTCCTAGTTCATTTATATCACACACATTTCCATCATATTTATATCACACTCAGTTCCATCATATCACACAGTCTCATCATATTTTACTCAGTCCATTTATATCACACTCGGTCTCATCATATCTCTCAGTCCATTTATATCACACTCAGTCTCATCATATCTCACTCAGTCCATTTATATCACACAGTCTCATCATATCTCACTCAGTCCATTTATGTCACACTCAGTCTCATCATATCTCACTCAGTCCATCTATATCACACTCAGTCTCATCATATCTCACTCAGTCCATCTATATCACACTCAGTCTCATCATATCTCACTCAGTCCATTTATATCACACAGTCTCATCATATCTCACTCAGTCCATTTATGTCACACTCAGTCTCATCATATCTCACTCAGTCCATTTATATCACACTCAGTCTCATCATATCTCACTCAGTCCATCTATATCACACTCAGTCTCATCATATCTCACTCAGTCCATTTATATCACACTCAGTCTCATCATATCTCACTCAGTCCATCTATATCACACTCAGTCACATCATATCTCACTCAGTCCATTTATATCACACACGGTCTCATCATATCTCACTCGGTCCATTTATATCACACTCAGTCTCATCATATCTCACTCAGTCCATTTATATCACACAGTCTCATCATATCTCACTCAGTCCATTTATGTCACACACAGTCTCATCATATCTCACTCAGTCCATTTATATCACACTCAGTCTTATCATATCTCACTCAGTCCATTTATATCTCACTCAGTCTCATCATATCTCAGTCAGTCCATTTATATCACACACGGTCTCATCATATCTCACTCGGTCCATTTATATCACACTCAGTCTCATCATATCTCACTCAGTCCATTTATATCACACAGTCTCATCATATCTCACTCAGTCCATTTATATCACACACGGTCTCATCATATCTCACTCGGTCCATTTATATCACACTCAGTCTCATCATATCTCACTCAGCACATTTATATCACACAGTCTCATCATATCTCACTCAGTCCATTTATGTCACACTCAGTCTCATCATATCTCACTCAGTCCATTTATATCACACTCAGTCTCATCATATCTCACTCAGTCCATTTATATCACACACAGTCTCATCATATCTCACTCAGTCCATTTATATCACACACAGTCTCATCATATCATACTCAGTCTCATCATATCTCACTCAGTCCATTTATATCACACTCAGTCTCATCATATCTCACTCAGTCCATTTATATCACACTCAGTCTCATCATATCTCACTCAGTCCATTTATATCACACAGTCTTATCATATCTCACTCAGTCCATTTATGTCACACTCAGTTCCATCATATCTCACTTAATCTCGTCATTTCTCACTCAGTCCATTTATATCACACTCAGTCTCATCATATCTCACTCAGTCCATTTATATCACACACAGTCTTATCATATCTCACTCAGTCCATCATAACCCAGTATCATCCTGCCCTAACCAGGTGCTTTGTATCAAGTCCCTGTCCTACAGTATGCCATCTAATCCCATTATATACCATCCAGTTTCATGACGTTATCTCATGCAATCCAAACCAATGTCATCATATCCCACCCAAGTTACGTTGCACCCAGTTATATTTTATCATATCCAGTCCCATTATGTTGGTATTCCAACCATCATATTATATCCCATCTCAGTCCCAATCCCAATCTGATTCCCATATCCACCCTCCCATTGTAACCTCTCAAACCACCTCCATTCTCCACCCACTGCCACCACCTTTGGATATATTGTTGCTTCAAATGAAGTTTAATATTTATAGTGTTACATTTGATAGCATGATGGCTTCTTATTTGTATTTCTGTTAGCCAACTAATTCCATAGCATAAAATTTTTAAAGATTTAAATATGATTAATCTTGGATACTGGTACATTCGTGTGTGTGTGTGTGTGTGTGTGTGTGTGTGTGTGTGTGTGCATGTGTGTGTCTGTGTGTGTATATGTTTGCATGTGTAAGTGTGTGTGCGTACGTGCATGTGTGTGTGTGTGCGAGTATGAGTTTTTGCTGTGTATGTAACTAAATATATTCTTTAACTTTAAATAGGTTTCAAGCATGCTTACTGGGGTAGCAAACTCTTAATTCTTATCAAGAATTGATCCAAAATTATGGGTTTCATGGGGAGATAAGGGTTGGGTAGTGGAATGCAGGGGTATACCAGAGAGAAGGCAAGGGTATACCAGAGAGAAGGCAAGGGTATACCAGAGAGAAAGCAAGGGTATTACAGAGAGAAGGCAAGGGTATACCAGAGAGAAGGCAGGGGTATACCAGAGAGAAGGCAAGGGTATACCAGAGAGAAGGCAAGGGTATACCAGAGAGAAGGCAAGGGTATACCAGAGAGAAGGCAAGGGTATACCAGAGACAAGGCAATGGTATACCAGAGACAAGGCAATGGTATACCAGAGAGAAGGCAAGGGTATACCAGAGAGAAGGCAAGGGTATACCAGAGAGAAGGCACGGGTATACCAGAGAGAAGGCACGGGTATACCAGAGAGAAGGCAATGGTATACCAGAGACAAGGCAAGGGTATACCAGAGACAAGGCAATGGTATACCAGAGACAAGGCAGGGGTATACCAGAGAGAAGGCAAGGGTATACCAGAGAGAAGGCAAGGGTATACCAGAGACAAGGCAAGGGTATACCAGAGACAAGGCAAGGGTATACCAGAGACAAGGCAATGGTATACCAGAGACAAGGCAGGGGTATACCAGAGAGAAGGCAAGGGTATACCAGAGAGAAGGCAAGGGTATACCAGAGAGAAGGCAAGGGTATACCAGAGAGAAGGCAGGGGTATACCAGAGAGAAGGCAAGGGTATACCAGAGAGAAGGCAGGGGTATACCAGAGACAAGGCAATGGTATACCAGAGAGAAGGCAAGGGTATACCAGAGAGAAGGCAAGGGTATACCAGAGACAAGGCAACGGTATACCAGAGACAAGGCAAGGGTATACCAGAGACAAGGCAAGGGTATACCAGAGACAAGGCAATGGTATACCAGAGACAAGGCAGGGGTATACCAGAGAGAAGGCAAGGGTATACCAGAGAGAAGGCACGGGTATACCAGAGAGAAGGCAAGGCTGGGCTTGGGGAAGACATAAATTGACGGTCAGTGCTCATCAGAGATCACAAAAAATTGCTGATTCATCAAAGACCATGTCATAATGAAAGAGTAAACATTCACGTTTACAAAGACCATGTCACAATGAGAGAGTAAACATTTAGGTGTGAGAAAGGAAGACAGCAATTATGCATCTAATCTGAGATGATCATCCTGTGTACATGAAATGGAGAGAACAGGGGAGAAAACATGGCAGAACAAACACTTTCTAATCATGCTGAGCTGTCACTTGCTTGACAGCCTTGACAAGTTCCTGTACTCCATTCACGATTTAAAATGAAAAACATTTATTTAATTTTTTTGTCACATCATCTGAATATTGAGCACCAATAATTTGAGCTTTGCCTACAAATTGTCAATATGTAAACTCTGGAACTCAAACATGAAACAAATCAAAATTATTTGAAGCTGAGTTTTACAGAAGATATACATGTAGCCCAGTGTTTGAAGCATTTTCAACCACATTGGTCAACCTTTAAAAAATATTCAGTATGTGATCCCACATCCTAAATGTACAAGGAAAGGAAGGAAATGTTTTATTTAACAACACACTCAACACATTTTTATTTACGGTTATATGGCGTCGGATAAATGTACAATGTACATTGTATGTGTTTTTATTTATTTGTTTGCTTCTTTATTTATTTATTTATTCTATTTATTTATTTATTTATTTATTCGTTTGCTTGTTTATTTATTTATTTTATTTATTTATTGATTGATTGGTTGATTGGTTGATTGATTGATTGATTGATTGATTGATTGATTGATTGATTGATTGATTCATTATATTTATTTGTTTGTTTATTTATTATATTTGTTTGTTTGTTAGTTTGTGGGGTTTTTTTTTTGTTACTATGAGCAGTTTAATCAGCTATAGTCAGATCTATTATAGAGGACACCAAGAATATTCTATCTATAAAGGGCACTTTCAATATATTTTATTGTACACTATAGAATTTAATATATTTAGGGGCAACTTTTGTAAATGTTTATTCTTTGCAGTATTACTGTTATTTGAATTTTATTAATTTTATTTGTAGGTAAAGAAATTAAATGAGACGAAACCAACAGAACCCGATGATTCATTACCTCGACCAATCAGACGGGGCAAAGACTTCACCCAGCTCCTGTCCAAATTCTCCAGCTCGGATGCATCCGGTTCTGAGTCGGAACACGCCACAAACACCGGCCGTCGCGTGCTGGGGCTGTGCCGACAGGACAAGATCGTTGCCAGCAGCAGCGACGAATCAAACACCGAGCGACGCACCCCGGAGAGAACACACAGTCTACGGGTCAAGTCGCCCAACGTGTCGGAGGAGGCCAAAGTTCAGAGGTCGGGCAGCTTCAAATCGGAGTTCATGAGGAGACGCTATAGTCTGGAGAAATTGGAAAAGCCGAATGAAGAGCTGCAAGCCGTTTTGAGTCAGAGGAGCGAGATTGTTGAACATCAAGAACAGGAGGCTAGGAGGAAAGATTCCAATAAGGAGAAAGATTCACGGGTGGAAAGGGCTCAGAAAATGAAAGCTTCTGATGTGCATGAGGTGATAGCAGACAAAGAGGTTTTGGCTGTACTCAAAGCTCGAAGGAAAGAAACTGATGCCAGAAATGATGGCCAGGTGGCTCGGAATGACAGTGATGTCGAAAAGAAGAACTCCTCTCGCACGGCCAGTTCACGTAGTGACATAGAGAGACTCGATTCCAGTCTGGCCTTGTTGAACAAGGTCAAGGACGACCTCGACAGTCCCGTCTCATCTTCTGATCTCGAAATCTCGTGTTCAGCTCACATTCCGTTGTCCCCTGGTAGAAAGAGGTCGAGTTCTGAGAACATCGCAGAGGCATTGAAGTACGTTCATGATGTGGAAGCGACAATTTCCAGTTGTATTTCGTCATCGTCTTCATCAATATCACACACAAAGAAAAGCAGTGATAACAAAATGGCCGCTAATGTCAAGGGTCAAGATGCTGTTAATGTTGTAAGTAATTCGGAGTTATCTTCTCAGACAGCTGTTCCCGAATCTACAGACGCTGTTTCGTACACTGTGTTGTTAAGTGCTGGTGATACAAATTCCCAAATGTCAAGTTCTGTGAACAGAACAGACAAGCGAACTAGTGAGGAGAAAAGACTGAGTGAGGAGAAAGATTTTGTGATGCCTTTAGCTAGAGAAGAAATGTGGGTGACCGACAGAAGACACAAGAAAGATCACAAAACGAAGTCGTCAGACAATCTGTGGGCCGATACTGACAAAACTCTTGAAGTGACCTTACCCATTGTCCATCATTCCACAGATGACGTAACGACGCCATCTGCTACAGATAAGCAGCAGCCGCAGCGTAGTGATGATAAACCAGTGAGCAGATGGGGCGAGGTCCACCGGACATCTGGAAGTGATGCAGCCAGAGTGACCGGGTCTCCAAACAGCAGCACGCACTCAGTGCATCAGTCATCGGCTGCCAAGAGCGCCACATCTGTCCGTGTGAACAGTTCAACACCGGATCACTCTGCTAATCAAGACAGTGATGTGGTGCCAGCGTCAGTATCAACGACAAACTCTACCAACCTACGCAGGGCAGAATCACTGAAGGAGCGAGGCTCTCCAATAAACAGGACAGACTCGTTCCAGAAGCGGAAGGGGATCCTGAAGCGCACCCCCTCGCTGCCGAAGCAGACGGCCCCAGTGATCGTCGACAAGGAGCTGGCCCAGCTGCTCCAAAAGCAGAAGTCTAAGTGCGAGGGCAGTTCCGAGTCGTCGCAGGAGGAAGGGGACGGGGGTGGGAGGATGAGGACCAAGTCGATTTCAGCACTAGAGGAGATTGATGAAGTGTCACGGTGAGTTGGTGTACATGTGTGAATGAATGAACGAACAAGAGAACTAATGAATGAATGAATGAATGAATGAATGAACAATTGAATCAATCAATGAAATAATGAATGAATGAATGAACGAACGAATAAATGAATGAATAAATGAATGATAGAATGAATGGAAGAAAGAAAGAAAGAACAAATGAATCAATGAATTTTTAATGACATCCAAGCACTAAAAAACCCCACAGGGTATTGGGTGTCAAACTAAGTTGTATGATGATGGGTACATGTGGGTGTTTTGTTAATATACGTGTCAGTTTTTATGTATGCTTTATATATATGTTTATGTGTATGTTTTGTATTTATGTTTTATTCATCTACATGTATTTTGTTTATGTATCATTTTATTTATTTTTGTTTACATAAACATTTTATTTTTGAATCTATTTTGTTATGTATTATTTTATTTTATTTTATTTAAGTATGTGTGGGTTTTGTTTATTTTGTGTGTTTTGTTTGAAATGTATCTGTATTTGTGTGTGTGCGTGTGTATGTGTGTTTTATTTATCCACAGGTATATATGTGTGTTTTGTTTATGTACATGTATGTGTGTTAATGTGAGTGCATTTTATTTATCCACAGGTATATATATGTGTGTGTTTTGTTTATGTACATGTATGTGTGTTTCGTTTATGTACATGTATGTGTGTTAATGTGAGTGCATTTTATTTATCCACAGGTATATATATATGTGTGTGTTTTGTTTATGTACATGTATGTGTGTTTTGTTTATGTACATGTATGTGTGTTAATGTGAGTGCATTTGATACAGGTATATGTGTTTATTGTTTATATACATGTATGTGTGTTTTGTTTATGTACATGTATGTGTGTTAATGTGAGTGCATTTGATACAGGTATATGTGTTTATTGTTTATATACATGTATGTGTGTTTTGTTTATGTACATGTATGTGTGTTAATGTGAGTGCATTTGATACAGGTATATGTGTTTATTGTTTATATAATGTATGTGTGTTTTTTATGTTCAGGTATACATGTATGTTTTGTGGATGTGTGTTTTATATATATACATACAGGGCTCGAAATGCAGTGTTAGTACATGCACCGGTGCATGCTGATTTTTGCATGTGCATGTAACTTTTAAAACTGGGTGCACGCGGTGCATGCTAATATTTTTCAAGTACTGTGTATTGCGTAAAAAGGTTGATAACTTGCTTAATACAAAACACAAATATTCGTACGTTTTTGTAATAGGCCTATTATAGATTTCTGTACGGCGTTTACGTTGGGTGAAATTTTCAAATTTGATCAAGAATCAGTAATAAACGCAGTTGTATAACGTTCCGGTACTGTTAATAAATAAATATAGGTATTGCCGAATAATTCCGAATAGCTTCGTATAAAAAAACAAACGAAATTGCCTTATTTTTGGTGCATGCAGAATTTTAATGGTGCATGTAACTTTTTTTTCAGCATGCACCTGGTGCATGTAGATTTTTTTTTTCATTTCTAGCCCTGACATATGTGTTTAGTTTATGTAATTGTGTGACTGTTAGTGTATTGTTTATGTACATGTATGTGTGTGATTATGTGTGTATGTTTTATGTTCAAGTATATATATGTTTAGTTTGTGTACAAAGTATGTGTGTTTTGTATATATACATAATTGTTTAATATGTGTGTGTGTGTGTGTGTGTGTGTGTGTGTGTGTGCGCGCGCACGCACTTGTGTGTGTGTGTGTGTGATTATGTGTGTATAATTATGTTCATATATACATGTATGTTTTACTTGTTTTGTGTATGTATGTTTTGTATACATACATGTATGTGTTTTGTTTATGTAATACAGTATGTGTGTGATTATGTGTGTCTTTATCCTGTTTATATACAGGTACAAATGTATGTGAGTGTTTTATCTATGTATATTTATAAATGTGTAAACTACTTTATCAAGAAAAATTTCTTAAAACAGAATTCAAAACAATTTGGTTATAATATGAGCATTAAAATATAACTTCCTTGATAAATGTTTAAATGCCACTGTATTTGACATACACTCAGTGAGACATCAAGCCAGTATTTTTATATTATACAGAAGCACATTAGAGCATTAATACATCGTAAAATTAATAACTCAAGTAAAATTAACTAATGTAATTTAAACTTAGTTTTAAGCATGCATTATACAAACATGTATATACAATGTTGATACAGGGATTTCTCCAGGTGTTATGTGGGGCCGAACATGGGCTCCTTCCCAAAAGAAAGTGACACTGAAAATTCCACATTTCTGTACTAAAAATTCCCAATACAGTGTGTGTGTGTGTGTGTGTGTGTGTGTGTGTGTGTGTGTGTGTGTGTGTGTGTGTGTGTGTGTGTGTGTGTGTGTGTGTGTGTGTGTGTGTGTGTGTGTGTGTGTATGTATGTATGTATGTATGTGTATATATATATATATATATATATATGGAGGATTTGTCACAAGTGTTTTTTAATATGAAAAATATCAACAGTCTATGTTAATCGGTATTTGTTAAGGCTCTGCTGAGACAAATACTGATTAACTAGACGAGGTTGATATTTTACATATTAAAAAACACGAGTAGTGAATTCTATTTATCCTATAACACTTCTACAATAACATTTTCACGGGATATTTAGTAAATCATAGTAGTAAAGTCGCCTCCATCTGTAATATGACGTCATCACAATTAGCACAAATTAGCATGTCAAATAAATCTTATGAAAATATTAAGCTTAGATGTACAGCTCTTGTTGTCTTGTAAACAAATGACACATTGACAGCAACACAATATTACCTAGAGACCTTGCAAATTTGCATGTACTTTTTCATTTGCATACCATTATTAACTGGGTTAATACACTAAATTATCACATGGGTTTATGACATGGATATCATTGGCAACTTACAGGATTAATTTAATTATGTATGTTCTAATAAATTAATTTAACAATGGTGTACTGCATCGTTCGGTGGCCAGAAAAAATACCGCACATATGATTTACTCACACTCATGTTCCCAATCCCATCAGACATGGGATCATGGTGAAAAATCCCAGATAAATCCCTGTGATATAAATATGAATACTTTGTAGTTATAAAGGTCAAATACACATACATGTATTTATATTAAAAACATTTTAGTTAAAATCGTAATGTGCTGGGGCGTCATAAAAACAAACATTCCTTTTCTTTCGTGTTCTGCATTGTTTATGTACAGTAATACACAGGGCCTCATTCCACAAAGCGATCTTAGTGCTAAGATCACCTTAAGTGCATATGTTAGCTGTGCAGTTATGGTGATCTTAGGTCTAAGATTGCTTCCTAGAACAGGGCCCATGTGTGTAAATGTGTGTTTTCCGTTTTGATTATACCTAAAACGTACCATGATTTATCTGGACACGAATGCTGCTAAGCTAATTGTACCGCAGACAGAGGTGGTTTAAGTGTTCACATATCTTATCCTACAGATAAAATGTTCTGAACCATGTGCCGTTCCCTGAATGAAGAGATTTCTTTAAGTTTTTAAGCAGTATTTGAGTTGAAGTAATGTTTCATGATTGTTAACGCTTCATCAATTGGCAGGTTTAAAAAAAAAAGTTTTAATTTTTTAATTTATTTATTTTAATTTATTTATTTGTTTATTTATTTATTTATTTATTTAAGATGGATGCAGATTTTCAGTACAAAAAATGTAAAAACAAACAACCAGTGTTCAAAATATACTATACAACCCAATAATAAAGTCACCTGGTAAATCCATAGTCTGGAGATTAAAGTAAATTATAGTTTATTGCACCTGTGGGGATGGGATCTAGCTCAGTTGGTAGAGTGCTCACCTGAGGTGCTTCAGTCACAATATCAAACCCCCTCGGTGGACCCACTCTCTGATTGAGTTTTTCCCCATCCAAACCAGTGTCCCATAATTGGCCATGGTATTTGCTGTTCCGTCTGTGGGATATAAAACATTCTTTGCTGATGATGTCGAAAATCTAACATGTTTCCTCTAAAAATGTATGTCAGAATTAGCACATTTTTGACATCCAGTAGTCAGTGATTAATTAATGCAGGTTCTCTAGTGGTGTTGTTAAACAAAACAAACTTTACTTTCAATCTACATTATATGCATATAGCCAGTGCCAAATGATCCTCAAGCCACAAATTTGTCCTCGATCAATGATTTCCGATAACATGTTTGTAGCGTATGGGCAAAATCACAGAACCCAAAAGTCCATTACTCAATATCATATAACAATCCTACATTACCATGATTATTGAAAAACAGTTTCCGATGGGTTGAGATAATCACAGGGCACGGAATAAAAAAAGTGCTTACGATAAAACATTTGAAATCTCTTGACTTGGTCCTCCCAGTTTACTGCGTCTGATAGTGTAGGATGGAGAATCAGTCTAGTTTATGATCTCATAGAAACCACGCATCACCAACTGAACAGAACTCAACTCGGCAGACAATTTTAAATGTTGCATTTCCAAAGAGTTCTGGTGTTGGTATTTGTTGGTTCTGAACTGGCCTCGGTGGCGTCGTGGCAGGCCATCGGTCTACAGGCTGGTAGGTACTGGGTTTGGATCCTAGTCGAGGCATGGGATTTTTAATCCAGATACCTACTCCAAACCCTGAGTGAGTGCTCCGCAAGGCTCAATGGGTAGGTGTAAACCACTTGCACCGACCAGTGATCCATAACTGGTTCAACAACGGCCATGGTTTGTGCTATCCTGCCTGTGGGAAGCACAAATAAAAGATCCCTTGCTGCTAATCGGAAAGAATAGCCCATGTAGTGGCGACAGCGGGTTTCCTCTCAAAATCTGTGTGGTCCTTAACCATATGTCTGACGCCATATAACCGTAAATAAAATGTGTTGAGTGCGTCGTTAAATAAAACACTTCTTTTGTCGGTTCTGATAGTTGTTGATGACGAGCCTCTAAAAATTGCAAGTCCGATTGTTTATTCATGCAAGGGAAGGGATGCAGCCCAGTGGTAAAGCACTCGCTTGTTGCTTGGTCGATCTAGGATCGATCCCCGCCGCTTGGCCCATTGGACTATTTCTCGTTCCAGCCAGTGTAACATGACTGATGTATCAAAGGTCGTGGTATGTGCTAGCCTGTCTGTGGGATGGTGTGTATAAAAGATCCCTTGCTGTTAATGGAAAAATGTAGCAGGTTTTCACTCTCAGACTATTTCAGAATTACCAAATGTTTGACATGCAATAGCCGATGATTAATAAATCAATGTACTCTAGTGGTGTCATTAAACAAAACAAACTTTAACTGAAAATTTCAAGAACGATCGTTTTGTTCATGCATCAGTTATGCAAATCTAATTTTGTGTAACTTATTTGTTGGTCTCATGTTAAATGAAGGACATCATTTACATGGACATATACTTGTATAATGGCTTATACAAAAAGGAAATGGGTTACCTGACTTTAGTTTTGCATAACTCATGCCAAATAGCTTGAGGACCATTTGGCACTGGCTATATGCGTACAGTGCAGATTTAAAGTCAAGTTTGTTTTGTTTAACGACACCACTAAAGCACATTGATTAATTAAACACTGGCTACTGGATGTCAAACATTTGTTAATTCTGACATACATTTTTAGAGGATACATGTTCGATACAGTGCAGATTTAAAGTAAAGTTTGTTTTGTTTAACAACACCACTAGAGCACCAGCATTAACTAACACAAGCTACTAGATGTTGGTTGAATTCAATTCAAACTTTCAACTGTCGGAGGTTTGGATGATAAACATTGACACTGTGGTGTGTTGCAGGAGAGAGAAGAAGTCTGACGAACCCGGGGACGAAAGCATGAAACACCTGTCCGTCACTCAGAGAATATTCGCAATGCAGAAGAAGATAGAGGAGGAGAAACTGGCCGCAGTCACACCCAAGTCTGCCTCTCAGTCTGGATACACCACCCCCAAGTCTTCCCTCAAGATCTGGTGAGTACAAATATGCAGCTCCAGGAAACACGCCACCCCCCATGTCTGCCTCTCAATCTCGATACCCCCCCAAGTCTGCCTCTCAATCTGGATCCCCCCAAAGTCTGCCTGTCAGTCTGAATACACCCCCCAAGTCTTCCCTCAAGATCTGGTCTGTAGAAACATGTAATTACAGAGAACACCACCCCCAAGTCTGCGTCTCAGTCTGGATACACCACCCCAAGTCTTCCCTCAAGATCTGGTGAGTACAAATATGCAGCTCCAGAGAACACCACCCCCATGTCTGCCTCTCAATCTGGATACCCCCCCCCCTCCCAAGTCTTCCCTCAAGATCTGGTAAGTACAAATATGCAGCTCCAGGGAACACCACCCCCATGTCTGCCTCTCAATCTTGATACACCCCTCCTCAAGTCTGCCTGGATACACCACCCCAAGTCTGTCTCTCAGTTTGAATACACCACCCCATGTCTGCCTTTTAATCTGGATACACCACCCCCAAGTCTTCCCTCAAGATCTGGTAAGTACAAACATGCAGCTTCAGGGAACACCACCCCCAAGTCTGATCTGCCATCAATATCTGTTGAGTAGAAACATTTAGCTTCAGGGAACACTGCCCCAAGCCTGCCCTTTAAGGTCACGTGAGTAAAAGCTTGTAACTGCATTCAAGATGGGAACACCACCCCTAAGCCTGTCCTTTAAGGTCACGTGAGTAAAAGCATGTAGCTGCATTCAAGATCGAAACACCTCCCCAAGCCTGCCCTTTAAGGTCACGTGAGTAAAAGCATGTAGCTCCATTCAAGATAGAAACACCCCTCCCAAGTCTACCCTCTGCCCTCAAAATCTGGTAAGTAGAAACATGTAGCTCCATTCAAGGAGGGAACACCACCTCCAACTCTGCCCTCATTAACTGGTGAATACAAACATGTAGCTTCATTTGTGCACAGTCACTTTTGATTTTCATGGCAATTTACCCATTTTTGACAGTTACAGCCCTCGAACCGAAGAGATATGAAAATTTAGATGGGGTCCTGTAGGGGACATGTATTGCTTTGGCAGTTATCTCAGTATGCTTGTTTTGTTTTCAGGTGTCACAGCGAGTCTGAGACGGCGAGTAAGGTGAGCGGGGAGACTCCGAGTGGCCACGCCCAGGCGGTGTCTGGCGAGCAGCTGATGGAGAAGCTGAGCAAGCTGTCCGAGCAGTCGCGCATCCAGGACGTTGCTGACCTCAAGGTGGTGCACACGCAGCGCAGCCGATTCCAGAACCGACAGCGTGCCGACGACTGGAGACGCAAGACGCAGCCTGTCACGATAGAGGAAGTGAAGGAGGCAGACAGGTACGTGTGGACGCCATTAGGCCAGTTAACAGTAGGTGATAAATGTTGTCCATTACAACAGAGAACACCATTAGGCCAGTTAACAGTATGTGATAAATGCTGTCCATTACAACGGAGGACACCATTAGGCCAGTTAACAGTATGTGATAAATGTTCTCTATTACAACAGAGGACACCATTAGGCCAGTTAACAGTATGTGATAAATGCTGTCCATTACAACAGAGGACACCATTAGGCCAGTTAACAGTATGTGTTAAATGCTCTCTATTACAACAGAGAACACCATTAGGCCAGTTAACAGTATGTGATAAATGCTGTCCATTACAACAGAGGACACCATTAGGCCAGTTAACAGTATGATAAATGCTCTGTATTACAACAGAGGACACCATTAGGTCAGTTAACAGTAGGTGATAAATGCTCTCTATTACAACAGAGGACACCATTAGGCCAGTTAACAGTAGGTGATAAATGCTGTCCATTACAACAGAGGACACCATTAGGCCAGTTACCAGTATGATAAATGCTCTGTATTACAACAGAGGACACCATTAGGTCAGTTAACAGTAGGTGATAAATGCTCTCTATTACAACAGAGGACACCATTAGGCCAGTTAACAGTAGGTGATAAATGCTCTCTATTACAACAGAGGACACCATTAGGCCAGTTACCAGTATGATAAATGCTCTGTATTACAACAGAGGACACCATTAGGCCAGTTAACAGTATGTGATAAATGCTGTCCATTACAACAGAGGACACCATCAGGCCAGTTAACAGTATGATAAATGCTCTGTATTACAACAGAGGACACCATTAGGTCAGTTAACAGTAGGTGATAAATGCTCTCTATTACAACAGAGGACACCATTAGGTCAGTTAACAATAGGTGATAAATGCTGTCCATTACAACAGAGGACACCATTAGGCCAGTTAACAGTATGATAAATGCTCTGTATTACAACAGAGGACACCATTAGGTCAGTTAACAGTAGGTGATAAATGCTCTCTATTACAACAGAGGACACCATTAGGTCAGTTAACAGTAGGTGATAAATGCTGTCCATTACAACAGAGGACACCATTAGGCCAGTTAACAGTATGATAAATGCTCTGTATTACAACAGAGGACACCATTAGGTCAGTTAACAGTAGGTGATAAATGCTCTCTATTACAACAGAGGACACCATTAGGCCAGTTAACAGTACTTCTATTTTGTACATGAGTAGTGTTAGTGGTGATCCTGTTATCGATTATATTAAAACCATTTATCAGTTAGTTTCTAGCAATATGATAAATGCAGTCCATCGTGATACAAGAAGTGAAGGAAGCAGACAGGTGTGTGATGACTTCTTTACCACTGCTATTATATAGCCCAGCTTACAAACATCAGCCTTGTATGTAGCAAATAAATAAAATTTAAAAATAATAATTTAAAAAAAAATCTCAACTTTTGACCTTGGAAGATTCCCTGTTGATATTATTCTAAAAAAAATTATATATATAGAAAAGAAAAAAAAGAAGAAACAAAAAGATAAAAAGAAGAAAAAGTTTTAGCACCTTGAGTTTGAAATATTACCACTTTTAACTGCAAGGGGGTCTGACACGTGAAGAGAATCTCATTAAACCTCAGTATGCAGGCAACACACTACATGATCTGGCATGCACTTCTAGATGAAGGAATTAACCCTGTTCTGACACCAATAGTTATGGCAGTTTGTCTCTCTTTGAGTACTGCATAACCTAACAGTTGGAGTCCCAACAAAATAAAACAAAACAAAATTGAACTCTTTTTTCACTCTAACTAGGTTGGCTGCAACAGTGATGCAAGGCTCAGGATAGAAAGTATAATATACGTTTTTTCAAACGGCAGGCCAAAAGAAATATGTTGTTCTATGAATAAATAGGGTCTGCTAGAAACAAAAGCACGAGGTGAGTGGAGGGTTTGGAATATATAGTGTGGAAAATTAGGCCATGTATTTTTGGTCATGTTTATGTAATTTTATTATAGGTCAGAATCATGAGCTAAACTGCAGATGAGATAACTGTACATACATTGGTCTCTAAAATATTATGGGTGTGGGTCGTAGCCTAGTGGTAAAAGTGCTCGCTTGATGTGAGGTCAGTTTAGGATCAATTCCCGTCGGTGGCTGCATTGGGCTATTTCTCATTCCAGCCAGTGCTTCACAACTGGTTCAACAAAGGCTGTGGTATGTACTATCCTGTCGGTGGGATAGTGCATATAAAAAATCCCTTGCTGCTACTCGAAAAGAGTAGCCCTTGAAATGGTGACAGCGGGTTTCCTCTCTCAATATCTGTGTGGTCCTTAACCATATGTCTGATGATATATAACTGTAAATAAAATGTGTTAAGTGCGTGCGTCGTTAAATAAAACATTTCCTTTGTTCCTAAAAAATTATCTATGATTTTTGAGGTGGTTTTAGCAGGTGAAGTTTTATTTTGCCTGCTACATCTAAATAATGGAATGCTTTTTGCTTTTCGCAGGCTGCTATTTCAAGCCTTGGAATTAAATTATAATGTTCAGCATCATGAACTAAATCGCAGATGAGACAGTCGTATGTACATCTGGCTCTAAAAAATGATATGGATTTTTTTTGGGGGGGTGGGGTGTGGGGAGAGTTTAACAGGTGATTTTTTATTTCATCAGCTATGTCTAAATAATGGACCGCTTTTTGCTTTTAGCAGGCCGCTATTTCAAGCATGGTGGTGTAATCCTTTGATAGTGATTCATCGCTAAGCACTTGTTTGTCAGTGTCACATGATTTGTGAGCTTGGCGCTTTCTGTAGCCTGTTACAACAATTACATAAATTCTAGGTGGAGGATGGGGTATCATGAGATAAGTTTCTGACTATTGTGAGGGGAAGGAAGGGCAGTGCTTGTTAAAAGTTGTTCATTGTTATCAAAACAATGCTGAACTCCTGGTTTTATGTTTAGTTTGCTTGTGAGGATGTCAGCATTTAGCTAACAAAACGTTGAGCGTTTTAACTTGAGATTTTTAATTGTGGTTTTTAGACAGAGACTTCATTTTATCATATTGTTATCAAAACAATGCCCATTTTTTCATTCATAAAATAAAATGCAACCATGAATACACTCTGTTGTTCCTCAACAAATTATATGTATATATATTTTTTTTTATATTTAGTATTTATTTGAAAAAAGAAAAAGAGAAAAAAATACAAATACAAACAGCAATTCCAATCATTTTAGTCAGAGTGACCTGGGAAATTGGGCTTGGGTATAGACAACCATTACATAATTTTAAACGGGTGGTTGTGTTAACAACAGAAAACATTATATTTGTGTAGGGAGGGTTGTAAAAAATTCCAGGTTTTGTGATATGTAATTGTTGAATGGCCTCTCTGGTTATTGTATTGTTCAAACTTATCACACTATATAAGTTATGATCGTACGAGTTAGGACAGTACAAAGGGTTGCTACAAATATTGCAGATTTTTGGGCAAATGTCATGATTCTGTGTTCGAATGTTCTTTTAAAAACAATTAATTAAAATTGATTGTCCTGCAAAGGTGTACTGATTTGAAGAGTTTATTTATGAAATGTGAAATATCCATTTATATCATTTTGAGAAAATGTTTAATTTTGCGGCATTTGTATTTTAGCTACAATGAAAATATAGAAATCGTATTTACTTTTTTGTGAACGTTCATGATTAAATTATCTCCCTTTGTCTCGTTTCTTCATATTTAAGTTTGATGATTGCCAGTGCATCTGATTGTATTTGAAAAAAATATATATATACCATAATTTAAACAACTGTACCTATAAAAAAGGGATATGAAGTGCAATTACGATAAAATATCTAAAACGAATTGAACACAAAGCTAAATAATGATGACACAATATCTTGTGTTTTTTTACTGAGTGTAAGTTAAAATTTAACGGCGTTCGATTCGTTCTGAATTTGTGGTTTTTTTTTTTTAGGATTGCTTTATCAAGTATGTTTGCACAGCAGTATTATTAAATAAAGATAATTTTTAATCAAATTTCTTTTAAAAAGTCTATGGTCAAGTAAATTTTCTGGAAAAATTATATTGGAAGAAATATATCATGGTGTTAAGTGTTTTCGATAGAATAAGCGAAACATAGTAAAAAAAAAGAGAAAAATTGTATTAGAAAAACCCCATGAAATAGCCTCTATGTATATGTCACACAAAACATAGTTTTAAATGTAAGACCCTGTCAGGTGGGCAAAGATTGTGTTCTGACGGAAACTACATTGTCGTCTTGTTGACGTGTACTAATATCGGTATACCATCACTGTTAACTCCCTGGTCTGACAACTCAGGATAATGGCATTTTGGAAACGAACTCTTCATTTCATAATAATTCATCTAAAATTTCTTTAAGCGTCAAACATTTACTTTTCAAATGTACACACTAGTTTTCTGTTTACTTACAAGGGGAATAAAGCCTGAGTTGAAACAATTCTTTAAGCACTATCAACTGTTGTGTGTCCTCGACAAAATACTATCATGGCCTGAAGAGTTCTATTGCCCTTAACCTTTACATTGTTTAGAAATTTTAATTATCTATCTTTTTTTTAGTTGCTCTTTTCATTTGCCTTTTTTGTTGTCAATATTTATACATTTGCTTATGATATCCTTGGTATTTAACCCTCACAGTGCTAAGTTGCAATTAGAAAGAAATGCAAATAAGGGTTATGGTTCGCTTGTATTTGGAATAGATTTACTTGATTACAAACGCTTAATTCTGTGAAATTAGAAATGGAATAGCAATCTGTATTTCTTTTGAATCTCAATATAGGTTAATCCCTTCTTACAAAAACGACAGCAAAATTTAATGTTCTAGCTGAAAATTATATTCACGTCTCTTTTGATGTGCAGTATACATATCTGATTCTTAAATGTTTTTATTCATACATTTCAGTGCATGTATATTAATACAGATTAAAAAAAAAATTAATAATAATAATTAAAAAAATACACACACACACACACACACACACACACACATACACATATTTAAAAAATTAAATTTTGAAGTCTAAGCCAAATTTGACACTGTGAGGGTTAATTTAAGTTAACTGTTAGTTAGGTTGGGGTTTTTAGCTTTTACATGTAGATTTAATTTTAATCTTTGGTAATCTTTCTGCTTTTCTTTATTTTGATACCCTTTCGACAAAATGTTTGTGGAGAACCAATCTACTGGATTTATGTGGCTTTTCCTGTATCTTGTCGCTGTAAAGAACAGATTAGTTGCTGAATCGGACAAATCAGATACATCCAGGGTATTACTAACAATTTCAATACTCGCAGTGTGATCAATGAAGTGCAGTAGGTCTCAGGATCAAACCCCGTCGGTGAACCCAATGGATGGACTAACTAATGAGGCAACATAGGATTTTCTTGCTCATTCTAACACACTGAAATCTGGCTGTGCTGATGGTGATCCAGTATCATTGTCTTTTCTTTATATGAATTTACCAAAACAGTTTTGATGGTGACTCAGTCTATGTTGATTTTGCACTACTGTAGACATTGCACTAGTTGAGTACACTTAGCTACTAATAAGCTTACATGTATGTCTTTATTAACTGTTTCAAAATACAAACTCTTAATATTTAATTAATTTACATAGGTGCAAGTACATTTAGATTCTTTTTTTGTGGTACCGAATACATTTATTTTAAAAAGTGAACGATCATTAAACTTCTTTTAATTTCAACTTAAAGTGATTTTGATGCTGGAATCCAGTTAACTTTCAAGTACGCAGTTCTGAGCACATACCTTAAAGGCATATTGTCACAGACCACTGACCTATTAAATGGCCAAACAAAGTATTACGTGAAACATATGTATTTGATTTATCCCTAAATGTACTTTATTCAACAATCTAGGTAACCATCATACTCCACTTATTAATAATATTTTGTAAACAATAATTGAATTATGGCAATAGTCCATAATGTAAAAAATAATATTGCCAAGAGGATTAAATTGGATTTCACACCATCATGGCTTAGTTAAGGTGATTCAATAGCCAGATTTGGTTTCTAAACATTGATGTAATTTTCATTTATTATCCACTTTTTGGAAAAATAAGATTGTTAAATCTGACAGTATGCCTTTAACTATATCAGCTGTGTGTACGCAGTTCTGGTCACACACTGTAACTATCTTGGTTGTGCATTCAGGATAGTAGTTTAATAGTTAGTTGTTAAGTACGCAGTTCTGGACACACACCGTAACTATCTTAGTTGTGCAGTCAGAATAGTATTTTAATAGTTAGTTGTTAAGTACGCAGTTCTGGACACACACCGTAACTATCTTAGTTGTGCATTCAGGATAGTAGTTTAATAGTTAGTTGTTAAGTACGCAGTTCTGGTCACACACCGTAACTATCTTAGTTGTGCATTCAGGATTATACTTTCATAGTTAGTTGTTAATGGTTAGCGAAAGAGAAGTCAGTTTAGTAAGCTTCTAAGTTCTGGGTGGGAGCTAGTACCAGGATGCAAATACAGTATCCACCAACGTTATCTTGTCTGATGGCTTAACCACTACCCCATGTCTGATTGCTTAACCACTACCCCGCTGAGGCCAGTACATCATTAATGCCATTGACAGTAATAATGATAATTGTATAAGACAGACGAGTGATTGTAAAGTACCCTACTTTTCAGTTTGGAATCAGTTTTTTCGTTCCGTGCCCTGGTCAGACGAGAGTCTTCTAAAAACGTTTTCGAACGTCTCAAGGAACTGGAAATGACCAAGAAACTGCCGCCGGATAAAAAGACAGAGTTTCCGCAGCACATTGTTCCGATGAAGACGAAGAAGAAACGCAACCGTCTGGAGCGGCATCACACGCAACCAGTCACTGCCGATGAACTCAAGGCCATTCCCGAAGGTCAGATGGCTCAGGAGTCCACGATGACCTCCACCTTCAGATCTCTGGAGAAGAATGACTCGAAAACCGATTCGGGGATTCTGTCCGGTTCGGACATGGAAATGGTCAGTCCGGACTGTTTGCGCAGCCTCAGTTTGGAAATGGACATATCCGAGAACGACCCGGCTTGTCTGAGTGTGTCGGCAAGGGCGTCCATTTTCCGCCAGATGGAGGAAAAGACGAAAGCGGAGAAGGATAAATATAAGACGTCTGCGAGTGGTGCGAAGCGTTATATAGACCGCAAGAGGCGGGAGAGGGTCAGGACGCAACCGGTCACCGAGGATGAGGTGAAAACCGCGTCGGAAATGGCCGACAGGTCAGAGAGCAAGACGGAAACCGGAAGGAAACCGGAGAGTTTGGACGCGGAGTTGGTTCCAGCAGAGCCGGAAAATAATGATGAGTTGGCTGGGTAAGCTGTCTTGTGATTGGTCGCCTGTTCTGTTATCTCCCCAGTTATCTGCCCTTTGTCCGCTGCTTTCTCTGTTGCATGCTGCAAGCGGTATGGTGTTGGTGGTGCTGGATGTGGAACTTATTTTTAAATTTGGTTGTTTTGTTTTTATTTTTTTTATTTTTTTTTATTGTTATGGATTATCAATTGTTTTTACATTGTTACAAGTTGATTTAATATGTTCCTTTTTTATTTGAATATTAAATTATAAATGTATATTTTAAAAGCAATTTTTTTTTTTTTATTAGTTGATTTGATATCTTCCTTTGTCATTTTAATTACAGAATTTTAAAAACGTAATAATATATTAAAATTTCTGGGTTTTTAACTGTATATAATAGTTAATTTTAAAACATTTGTCATAAGGATCAGTAAAATTTTTGTTTTTAAATTGGAATGTAACAAAATAACCATCTGTTATAAAAATGTATAAAGTTGTATTTACTAATTTAAATGTTTTTTAAATTGTTCTTGGAATTGTCCTTCTTTGTTTCTAAAATGTCTGAAGTTGATTTAAAGACTGAATTTAAAGACTTAATTATGACCAGTATCAGGGCTGGCTCTGGGTGAGCAAAATATTTCGCCAAATTGTCTATTAAACTTCAAAAATTGCTGAAATCAACAGTTATTTTCTTGAAAATATCAGTTATTACATAAAATTATTTCGCCAAATTAAAATGAAATTCGCCAACTGCTTTCAAAATTCGCAATTGGCAAATTTGGCAAATGCCAGAGCTAGCCCTGAGTATTTTTACAAATAAAATTGCTACTTATCTGAGTAGCATTTGTAAGAGGACCAAGTTTTCTCTAGACACCCTGGATGAAATACTCACTGGAAATACAATTAGTTATTCACATCAACGGGGAGGGATCTAACTCAGTCAGCAGAGCACTCTTGGGTTGTGGGATCGAGCCTCCTTGACGGACCCATTCTCTGATTGGGTCTCTCCCATCTCAGCCAGTGGCAGACGACATATTGCATCAAAGGCCATGGTATGTGCTGTCCTCTCTGTGGGAAAGTGCATATATAAGATTCCTTGCTGCTAATGGGAAAATGTAGCTAGTTTCCTCTTTAAGACTGTCAGAATTACCAAATGTTTGACATCCAGTGACCAATGATTGATAAAATAACACAAACTTTATTCACAACAATAATTAAGCTGGAAAGAAGAAAACTTTTTTTTTTTTTTTTTTGAATATAGAATTTGAGTTTTTTTAATAATGTTGCAGTAGCACCACTACAATGTACTTATTTGTGGTGTTTTTCACTGTACAAAGAAACCACGAGATTCTTTCTGCTAAATATAGCCATTATCTTTTTCTCCTGTGTTTATCTTTTTATATTTTCTGTGCAGGCTAACATGTCTCATCCCACTAACAACTGTATAGTGTATTAGTTTATATACTAACATTATGTACTAACAAACTGTAGAAATATTTACTAATTTTGTATATAATATACATGTGTATGTCTGTGGTGAACTTTTGAAACATTAAATGCACTCTGTCTTCAGAATGTTAGCTTTCTAGCTTTTCAGCCATTACATATATGTACATAATTATGTATACTCGTTAACCATATTATTAAAGAACACCATGTACACTAAACTACAAAAGAAATGCAAATATGTTAGTTGAATTTCGATGAACCGTTCCAAATCATGCACCAAATTAACTCACGAAAACTGTGCAAATGTTTTAAATGTTGAACTTAATCCTACGGGACATTCACAATTCAATAGCACCACAGATGCCCCCCTCCCTCCCGCTACCGACCCTGATCGGACTACTGGTGCTCTCTTGCACCTGTCAGCACTGACAGTCCATTCTCCCACTCACCCCAACCCCTTTCCTGTCCTGGACGAAGAAGACCGCGTAAGTTGACACCTGCGCCCATGACAGGCGTGCGCTACAACAGCTAGCTCTGAATGTGCACGTTAAGCCCTATGACCTGACCTGACCTGACCTGAAGTGACCTGACCTGACCTGACCTGACCTGACCTGAATATTTTAATATTATTTGTATATATTTTTAATGATACAGTTAATTCTGTAAGTAGACTCTTAAAACAGACCTAAAATGTCCACAAGAAATTAAAGTCATAGACCCTAGTTTCAGCTGGTAAAAATGGACACTAAGGTTAGTTACTATACACACCGGCCTCAGTGGCGTCGTGGTTAGGCCATCGGTCTACAGGCTGGTAGGTACTGGGTTCGGATCCCAGTCGAGGCATGGGATTTTTAATCCAGATACCAACTCCAAACCCTGAGTGAGTGCTCCGCAAGGCTCAATGAGTAGGTGTAAACCACTTACACCGACCAGTGATCCATAACTGGTTCAACAAAGGCCATGGTTTGTGCTATCCTGCCTATGGGAAGTGCAAATAAAAGATCCCTTGCTGCCTGTCATAAAAAGAGTAGCCTATGTGGCGACAGCGGGTTTCCTCTAAAAAACAGTGTCAGAATGACCATATGTTTGACGTCCAATAGTCGATGATAAGATAAAAAATCAATGTGCTCTAGTGGTGTCGTTAAATAAAAGAAACTTTAGTTACTATACAAACCTGCAACACACTTGTATAAAGTTATAAGAGAGAGAAGCAGAAGTCTGTGATGCTTAAACAGGGAAATACCGTCTAACAATAACTAGAGCTCGTCTCATTAACCATTGTACTTGTTAAACGAGGCTCTGTCACTTTAATAATTTTAATTTTTTAATTAATACAAAAACTAATGGGATTCCAAGCGAAAGATTTTAAATAAATTAAAACTTAGTTAATCTTTGCATTTCTTTTGTTGTTCGGTGTATCTAGCCTCTTTTTAATTAGACCTCTTTATTGTGACCACCTGTGCTAATATGTCTCCTGCAGTGTCCATAGGTGGCAGGTTAATGTAGGTTTCAATTAGCCGTTTCTGCATATTAATATCATTGTGTGTATTTTGACCTAGTTGTGTGTATTTTCACTTAGTCATGATGTGTATTTTCACTTAGTCCTTTTACATACCAAGTTTTATGTGTATTTCACCTCTGGGCCATAGTTAATCATGTGTATTTTGACTTCATCCTTTTACATACCAAGTTTTATGTGTATTTCACCTCTGGGCCATAGTTAAAGGAAACATGTCACGTAAACCATATTTGGCACCAACCATGTACAATTAATTATAAATTGAATCACCTAAAAAAAAAAATATATAAAAAATTAATTACTTAAAATATCTCCATAAAAGAACCCCAGATACGAGCTCTTAGCGGAAATTGCTGATCTTTAATGAGCAGGGCAATCACGAGGTCCCTGACGTCAGAGACGCGTCGCTTGATCTGAAGCCTTACACTTAAAAGCATTAGTCCGTACCACTCATAAAGAATCTAAGACTTGCACAGCTTACCAAAACAATGAGTGTTCGTTCGCAAAACGTTTTGCCGTATCAATATGAGCTGTTAGTAAATGAAGAAAGACACACATTTACTTACAACAGTGATACTAAAGAAAAAAACGGATAGCGAGTCGGAGGGTGGAGAAAATGATGGTGCCAGACCAGACCGGTCGACCAATTTACAGCCCGGAGCCCGAAAGTAACCCGGAGACAAAACCAAAAACTCGGATGCTAATGCCGAGGTGTATACTGTTCATATTTAGCATAAAGATACACCTCGATATGATGTATTTAAATATGTAAAAAAATATAAATGTAGGACAAACATTTTTTTTTTTTTTTTTTTTTAGAAAATATCGCATTTTTTATGTTCGGGCTGTACATAATGAAATCTGTATGCACAGTGTAAACAAACGCTCTAATTTACGACAAGGCGCTTCACTTTCATTAACCTGGCTTGTAAAACAACATAAATGACTTGAGAGTATAATCAACTTTTAAACTAAATATATTTCTATTTGCATCAATAGAACGAAATGGGGTTATAGTATTTTTCTCTCATAAAAAAAAGTAGCATATTATTAGGCCTATTGGTAGGGTGCGTTAGAGTAAAAACGACCACTCACGATACCCAAGTGATAATTTTCTTTTCTTTGGTACTACGTAATTGGTCAGTTTTGTAATTTTAGATGGGAAAGTCTACTTAATCAAGGGTTTTACAGCATTATTTACAGTAATGAAGCAGGGCGGCTAATAATGTCCATTAACATTGTACTATAGTCGCGACAGGTTACGCCACAATACCCTGTAATCTTAAAAAAACTGGCACGTATTTTGTACGCATGTCTAGACCGTGGTAATCACTTACCTGGTCAATACCCTGCAATATACACCTGCCAATCAGGAATCACATGTGCAGGCCACGGAAAGAAAGGACCAATTAACTAAAACAACACTCCGATTCTCAAGTCAGCCCGTGGATGAAACATAATAGTTATTTCGACACCGACAGTAGTGGGGGTTTTTGTATTGAACTTTGTGTTGCTTTGGGGCTTCGGGCGATGAGGAACGTTTTTGTAACGTATTCCGCCCGAAGATTAAAAACATTATTTAAAATTATTATTGTTTTCTACACGTTTTTTAAAAACATATTTAAATACATCGTACTGAGATGTATCCTCATGCCAAATCCCATGTTTGTATATGCCATATTTAATTACTTATTGACGTTTCCTTCTTCGGACGGTGAATACAGATTTTGTTATGTAGGCCTACAGCCCTAACATGAAAAATCTTTTTTTTTCCCAAAAAATAGATTAATAAAAATTCTACATTTTTGTTTTAACATATATAAATACATCATGCTGAGGTGTATCTTTGTGCCAAATATGTACAATGTACACCTCGGCATTCGCAACCGAGTACTGTTTTTGTCTCCGGGTAACGTTCGGGCTCCGGGCTGTAATTAGGCGGACACCAAAGTACTATGCGGTGTTGGTGTCCAATCTTTTCTTTTGCGATAAAATACACGCGTCTTTCTTCGGATACAATCCTTTGGAAAACCATAAAAAGACAATCCCGATCGTTTAAACTGTTTATTTTTACACCCGAAGGCCGCGCAGTACGGCACTGTTGGACTGAAAAGATCGTAAGCCCCTTACTCCATATATAAACAGTTAACAACAATGGAAGAGTACAGCGGCTCTGACGTCACTTCCCTTTTTTTCCGAACGCTCATGAAGAAATATGCATAAATCGTACTTTGATACTGGTTAGCGTAATTTCTTCATTTTAAGTTAACTACACGTATTTTATTGTTATAAAGTTATTTGTATATTATTTTTATATCATTTTTCTTTTAAAATGAGCTATAATATGGTCTCGTGTCATGTTTCCTTTAATCATGTGTATTTTGACTTCATCCTTTTACATAACAAGTTTTATGTGTATTTCACCTCTGGGCCATAGTTAATCATGTGTATTTTGACTTCATCCTTATACATACCAAGTTTTACGTGTATTTCACCTCTGGGCCATAGTTAATCATGTGTATTTTGACTTCATCCTTTCTGCAAACTGCACTGAATATATTTCAACTTAGTCATGTGGTTTATCCAGCTATGGAACCTCTCTTTATTACACATGGTTAAAAAAATTTTTTTGTACAAATCAAAGTAATATGTCCCACTAGAACGCCAAGTGGGACATAACACTTCGACGTCACGTGATGACGTCATCGATTGGCGCATAACAACCTTACAGGAACACCAACCAAATGAGCTGAGTGATATAAATTAATATCAATTATGGGTAAAGCTCTTGACAACTGAAAATTATTTCATGAGGGACATAAACATGATATGAAATGGAAGCTAGTTTAATATTTTATGAAAACCCGATACTGATTAGAGCTAGACTTTTTATTCGATCCCATGGGTGTCTGGTTTGAGGGGTTTCACTGTACACTATCCGTAGCTTGTTTTCTCTCCATCTTTTTCAAAGAAAAGAGTATGACATTATTAGTGTTTTCCTTAGCTTGTTTTAGCATGGTGCAGCACCATGCCTCAATAGTCTTATCGCCATCTTGCCTTCATCGGCACCATGCTGCCCTGAGATTAAACAAGCCTTTTTCACTAATTAATTCTAAAATTGCCTTTATAAAACACCCAAAAAGGTATTATTAATTAATAAAATATGCCTTTTATATCTTTTGCCATTCATTTATTAAAGCAAGCACATAAATTACATTAATGTTTATTTCAATTAATTTTTGTGTATTTTTAATGAAAAACAAGTGCCCCAAAAATTGTGAAAATGCCCCAAAAGGGTTTGGTCTACCATGCCTTGCCAAATTTCTAGGGAAATCACTAATTATAGTAACCTGTACAAAGTGTATGTAGATATACATGTAGTCAGCACTATTTTTGTATTCATAGAAGACTGATAGCTGTTACATTACATACAGATAAATTATGATAACGTTAATAATAGCCAAAGTACATTCGACCTTTGCATATGATTTGACCCAGGATATAGGATTTTTTTTTTCTTCTTTTTTATCTGCATCAAGAACTACATGTCCTTGTCTTTAGTGTAGGGGCGGGATTTAGCTCAGTCGGTTGAGTGCTCGCTTGAGGTGCCTGCATCACAGAATTAGGTTTTTTCCCATTCCAACCAGTGCACCACAACTGGACAAAGGCCGTGGTGTGTACTTTCCTGTCTGTGGGAAAGTGCATATAAAAGATCCCTTTCTGCATTAGGAAAACTGTAGCCTCTGATGACTACGTTTCAGAATTACCAAATGTTTGACATCCAATAGCCGATGACTAATTAATCAATGTGCTCTAGTGGTGTCGTTAAAACAAACAAAAAAAAAAAAAATCAATGTGCTCTAGTGGTGTCGTATTTAGTATATGTGAAACTGATGTTTATTTTGTATAATGAGGGACCGGCCTCGGTGGCGTAGTGGTTAGGCCATTGGTCTACAGGCTGGTAGGTACTGGGTTCGGATCCCAGTCGAGGCATGGGATTTTTAATCCAGATACCGACTCCAAACCCTGAGTGAGTGCTCCGCAAGGCTCAATGGGTAGGTGTAAACCATTTGCACCAACCAGTAATCCATAACCGGTTCAGCAAAGGCCATGGTTTGTGCTATCCTGCCTGTGGGAAGCGCAAATAAAAGATCCCTTGCTGCTAATCAGAAAGAGTAGCCCATGTAGTGGCGACAGCGGGTTTCCTCTCAAAATCTGTGTGGTCCTTAACCATATGTCTGACACCATATAACCGTAAATAAAATGTGTTGAGTGCGTCGTTAAATAAAACATTTTTTTCTTTCTTTGTATAATGAGGAAACTCGAACATGTATTGTTTGATCAGTTTTTGCTGGTGTTATGTCAGCAAATTTTGATCACTATACTGATTTCTAAATGTTGTTTGAATACATTTTTATCAGTGATACATGTGGGGTTTTGGGGGTCCCACCACCCCATGCAATGATAAAAAGTTTATGGTAATGACATTTAAAGCCAAAACTTTGTCACTCTTCTACCCCCCTCCTCCCAGTGTGAACATTTGTCATTGAAAAAAGGACGAACCCCCCCCCCCCCCACACACACACAAAACAAACAAAACCCCCAACGTGTTGACATATTAAGCAAACATTCCTTTTCTTAATGACATGCAAACTTTACTTTTAAAAGATGCTCTGTATGATATGCTTACACCATAAGTACTGTAATATATCCTATAGGTCATAACCCTTTTATATTTATACAAACAAATCTAAATGTTTTCTTCCTTTTTTTTTTTTTTTTTTTTTTTACACAGTACATGTATGACTGAATAGGTATTTGTTTGAAGATGAGAACTGTCAGGTTTGCGAGGACGTTGCCTGTGTATATACGTAAACCCCTTTGTGTCGGTGTTATTAACTGTGTGCACTGAAGCATGGCGCCAGCTGAGGTGGATAGAGCGACACCGCATGACCATCCCTCTTTTCTGCATGCTTTTGATTTTCCACTGGAGTGAAATGTTCGCGTTTATAAACATTTTTTCTCATGTTTACAGATTCTTTGATGTGTGTGATTCGATACATGCTTATTTCCACCTGGGCTTGAAATGTTGATACATCAACATGTCATATACCTGTAGTTGTAAAACACATTGCACACCTGTGGTGTCGTTCTGTTGTTTTCTTTTTACGCGATTCTTAATGGGTAATCATTTTTGATAAGGTGAATTTTTTTTTTTTAATTTGTATTTCATCTTCATCTAGAATAAGAGTTCACAGATGTGTGCACAGATTTTTATATATGAATTTAAATGCATAAAGTATGACAGGTGCAGCATTGCAATTGTATTATCAGTTGTTTTCATTTGTCATTACTTACTTGTAATTTACCTGTCGTAACCCACTTCTCTTAAATGTCTTATTTCGTCGTTAGCTTGATAAAAATTTCACCTGTACACCTGCATAGATTCTTTTTATGTTAATTTATTTCCTGCAAAATACGACATGTGTGCATGATTGCACTGATACCATCCGGTCTTTTCACCTGTCGTTTATATATCTCGTTGTCTACCTGCGGTGTGACCCACTTCTCCGACACACGGCTTTGTTATGTCTATCACTGTTGTTGCAGTCTGAGTGTTATCGAGAAAGTGAAGCTGTTTAGTGAGAGCAAGGAAAAGAAGGACTCCGCCCCAAAACAGGATGCGCCCGTCCCCCGGAGGAAAGCCCGGAAACGAGCGTCAAGGTTTGCAACTCAGGTAAGACGTTGTACTTTTCATAACGACACCTGCTGCTGCTGACAGTCTAGAGGACTGGCTAACATTCGTAAAACAGCTTCAGCCAACACTGATAAAAGTTGCATTCAATATAATGTGATAGGCTTAGTAGTTAGTAGTACAGTGAAACCCCTCTAAAGCGGACACCCTCAGCACCAAGTAAAAAGTCTGGTTTTAAGAGGTATCCGGTTTAGAGAGGTTCTTTTCTGTACAGATGTTTAAAAAAGGACCGTGAAAAATGTCCGGTTTTGAGGGAATTCTGATTTACAGAGGGTCCGGTTTTGAGAGGTTTCACTACTACTTTTAGTTGTAGAATAGTCGTAGTTGTGGTAATGGTATTAGTAGCAGCACCAGCAGTAGCAGTAGTAGTAGTAGTAGCAGAAGCAGCAGCAGCAGCAGTAGTAGTAGCTGTAGTAGCAGTATTAGTAGTAGTCGTAGTAGTAGTAGTAGCAGTAGTAGCAGTAGTAGTAGTAGTAGTAGTAGTAGTGGTAGTAGCTGTAGTAGTAGTATTAGTAGTAGTCGTAGTAGTAGTAGTAGTAGTAGTAGTAGTAGTAGTAGTAGTAGTAGCAGCAGTAGTAGTAGTAGTAGCAGCAGCAGCAGTAGTAGGAGTAGTAGTAGGAGTAGCAGCAGCAGTAGCAGTAGCAGTAGTAGTAGGAGTAGCAGCAGCAGCAGTAGCAGCAGCAGCAGCAGCAGCAGCAGCAGTAGTAGCAGTAGCAGTAGCAGTAGCAGTAGCAGTAGCAGTAGCAGTAGCAGTAGCAGTAGTAGTAGTAGTAGTAGTAGTAGCAGCAGCAGCAGTAGTAGTAGTACAGCAGCAGCAGCAGCAGCAGCAGTAGTAGCAGTAGCAGTTGTAGTAGAAGTAGTGGTAGTGGCAGTGGCGGTAGCGGTAGTGGTAGTAGCAGTAGCAGCAGTAGTAGTCGTAGTAGAGGTAGTGGCAGTGGCGGTAGAAGTAGTAGTAGTAGTAGTTGTAGTAGTATAGTAGTAGTAGTAGTAGAAGTAGTATATTAGTAGTAGTAGCAGCAACAGCAGCAGCAGTGATTGTAATGGAATAGTAGTAGTAGTAGTAGTAGTAGTTTTTATATTTTTTGTATGTAGAGAAACAAGAATATATTCAAATTGTTTAGCTGTATGACAAACTATTTGTTTTACAGCAAGGAAATTCTGCTGAACTTGTAAGAATCCCGTTTTGAATTTTTACATGTAAAATAAATGTGTGAAATTTCTGTGCACATTCATTTCTCTTTATTTACCTTTTTGTTGCTTTCTTTTATATTCAATTCAGGTTGTAAAACCTTAGTAAAAACCTATTAAACAAGGATAACAGTGTGATACATATTACATGGATATTCAAAAAAGAAAAATCCAGCTTTTAGTGTTACCCCAAAACTGTTTCTTTCTTCTTTGATATACTGGGTGGGATCTAACTCAGTCGGTAGAGGCTCATCTGAAGTGCATGGTCTTTGGATCAAACCTGCTTAGCGGACTGATGGATGAGTGGATGGATGGATGGGTGGGTGGGTGGATGGATGGATGCGTTTTAGGATCAAACCTACTTGACGGACGGATGGATGGATGGATGCATCTTAGAATCAAACCTACTTGGCAGACCGATGGGTGGGGTGGGGTGGGATGGGATGGGATGGGATGGGATGGGATGCGTGCATGTTAGAATCAAATCTACTTGGCAGACCTATGGGTGGATGGATGGATGCATCTTAGAATCAAACCTACTTCATGGACCGATGGATGGATGGATGGACTGATGGATGGATAGATGGATGTGTCTTAGAATCAAACCTACTTATGGACCGATGGATGGATGGATGGATAGATGGATGTGTCTTAGAATCAAACCTACTTGGCAGACTGATGGATGGATGGATAGACTGATGGATGGATGGATGCATCTTAGAATCAAATCTACTTGATGGACCAATGGATGGATGGATGGATGGATGGATGGACGGATGAATGAATGAATGGATGGATGAGAGGGAGAGAGGGACAGGACTGATGTACAGATGACCTGCTTGGTAGGCAGGAAATGGGCATTACTTGAATAACGCATTAGAGGTGTGAGTTGAAACGCCCCCTAACGTTCCTCAATTGCAATGGTGCATGTAGCACAGACACAGGAAGGAAAGATGAGATTGTTTCAGACACAGTGCGTTTAAGACACCATTACTTAGGTTGCACACATGATACAACTGTCGCAGCACTCACGTCTCCTTTCTAATCAAGCATGGCTTGTAGCCTGTGTGGTCCCCGCATATATGGCCAGATCAATTTGACTTATTGATGTCACCTGAAGGTTTGTCATTTCTCACAATGTGCTTTCATTTGATTGTGGCTTTTTTTTATGTCAGTGTGTTTCTAGTTACATGAAGCTTGGCTGTGTAAATGTGCACATGGCATGCGATATGCCTTACTGGCTTCGATGGTGTAGTGGTTAAGTCATCTGACTCGAGGCTGGTAGGTACTGGATTCGGATCCCGGTACCGGCCCCAACCCAGAATTTTAATTGCTCAATGAAAAGTTGTAAGACCACTACACCAGTTTCTCTTCGCTAATCTTTCACAACTAATCATTAAGCCACATTCCTGGACAGCCAAACCAAATGACTTGAGGTGTACATGTATGCCCGGGACACTGTGCTTGAACATTAAATGGATATATAAGCATGAAAATAGAGTTACTTGTAAAATAATTGCAGTTTACATTTTCTCTCAATATACTTGTGTCCAATTTTGGTACTGGAATATTTTATTTAATAAATTTTGATTAGTGATAGTGACTAACCAACTGAAAATTTATCAGCATCTACTATTTATAATTTTATAATTGTGTAGTGATGTCTGACACATGCATAGCAAATCGCAACACGATACTGAACATTTTTTAATTGAAGGTTCATGCATATGCTGTCTTTGGTAAAAGTCAATTATTTGGACTCTATTGTTCAGGGCAGTGGTTAATGGTTTTTAGTGTCTCGTGACAGCAGGTAATATATATTTGTGTATACCAGGGATTTACCTTGTTTTTCTGAAATGGGGGTCCCTTGGACTCACCTCTTTCTTTTCTGGGGGTCCCAACCTGAAAACAAAGGGTCCCAAAACCAAACAAACGACAGAGCTGCAGACAACAAATCACGTGTATACTATATATGTTTCATTAAAGTAAATTTAACAAGCTGTGTTGTTGTTTTTCCTTTCGGGAAATCAATGTCGGTATTCATTGTTTATTCTTTCAAAATCAACAGTTCACTTTGATCTGTATAATTATTTGAACCATTTCCTGCAAGCTAAATGAAACTCACAATACCATGCATTGTTTATGAATCGTGCTACTTGTTTGTTAATGCAAATCAGAACATTTAACCAATTTGTTTTATTCGCCCGGGAATTTCCAATTGTGTTCGGCCTGTTGACGAGAAGTTCCGAATGATCGCAAATCCGCCATCTCTTTCTGGAAATTACCAACTTTACATGATTAAGCGCCGCCCAGAGATTAACAATTTTTGTTTTCGATATGGGGAATCCCCATTTGAATACGCAGTTTATAGGTAGAAAAGAAATAGTGTGTTACACAGAATGATCGATCTTTGATAGTGGACAGGGTTACTGAAAATGTCAGATATTTTATGTGTCCCACGGGATGCAGTATCTCTATTTTTGCGGGTCCAGTTAATTTTTAGTCCGTCCTATACGCAAGTTTTGTGCGTCTGGTAAATCCCTGGTGTATACTGTCTATGAGCATGTGCATATAAAACAATTGCTGCACTTTGGTAAAAAAAATATAACATGGTGGTAGCAGTATGTTGCATCTCTTACCATCTGGAGTGGAATATAGCTCAGTGGTACAGCGCTCGCATGATGCGCGGTTGGTCTAGGATCGATAACCGTTGATGGACCCATTGGGCTCTTTGTCGTGGTATGTACTATCCTGTCTGTGGGATGGTGCATATAAAAGATCCCTTGCTGCTAATCGACAAGAGTATAGCCCATGAAGTGGTGACAGCGGGTTTCCTCTCTCAATATCTGTGTGGTCCTTAACCAGGACCATGTCGACGCCATATAACCGTAAATAAAATGCGTTGAGTGCGTCGTTAAATTAGACATTTCCTTCCTCTCATCATCTTGACCAAATGTTGAAATGACCATATCTTAGTCACTAACTAGCCAGAGGTCTCACTACACAGTTGACTTCGAGTTCATTCATCAAGGTCCACCATAGTTCCTAATTGTGACATATGTTGTCGTTCACTTACTCATTTCTAGTAATAAGGGGAAGAATTAAAACTATTGGTCTTTTTCAATCATAAGTCTTCTGGCTGGATCTTATCCATGTTATTTTTGTAAAATTGCGCATTGACCTTTTGGGACATGGGTGTATAGCACAAGAGACAGCCAGAGTGAATCAGTTAATGAACCACCTGTTCGGACCGGTACTACAGCCAGATGCAGTTATATAGCAAAGTTCTCAATTTTGGAATGAAAATAAATGCTTATATAATGTATGTTGTTAGTGCCAATGAGAACCCAGTCATTTGCCAATCTTCATTTGAAGTTGGGCATTTTAACATGGATTTCAATGGCAGATGACATCTGTGTAGTGAGACCATAGTTTAAAATGTCCCATAGTGAAAAACTGCATGTAAAAGGCCCCATCATGCAGGCTCCTGTTTGGCAGCAACCTTAGATCAAGTGTCAAAATAACCCAATGTTAAAACACAAATGTGCTGAGGTGTCATTAAACTAACATTCCTTTCCTTTCCATATTCTGTTGTCTTGAGATGACGTTACAGACATCTACATTAATACAAGTCACCCACTCTCAGTGCATGAGCTGAGGTCTTTATCCCGAGTTGGACGTTGATGGATTGTGTTGTTATAGTAATCCATTTGGTTATGATTGATCTTGTGGTTCTTAACATTATAGAAATGATAAATGAGTATATGGTAATAGTGGAAGACATTTGGGTTTTTCTTCTTAAACAATGTGGTTATAGTATTCAAAGAATAGTGTTAAATTATTATTAATTTTGGATTTTAGAAACAAATCATTCATTTCAGTTCATGAATTTATACTTATTTCTGTGCTTATATCCAATTAAGGTTCAAGCATGCTGTCCTGGGCCCCATTCCACGAAGTAATCTTAGCCCTAAGATTACCTTAGGTGCATAGTTACCCTATGTACTTAAGTTGATCTTAGGTTGACCTTAGGGCTAAGATCGCTTCGTGGAACGTGGCCCTGAGCACACAAGTCTGCTATCTGGACTGTCCAGAACAGTGGATTAGTTGCTAGTGGTCATTAAGTGAGAGAGGAATCAGTGTATTGGCCATTGAGTCATTAATCTTGCTCTAGGTTGGAGCCATTAATAACAACCGGTCTTAAGTTTGATGGCTTAACCACTACTCCACCAAGGCCATTCACAAATCACAGTTAGCCTACAAGGAAAAACAGAATGAATGAATGAAATTAAAAGAATGAATGAATAAATGAATAAATAATATTATTATGCAAATAAACAGATCTATACCTGTAATGCAGGGATAAAGATACAGAGCCGAATTGACAAAGCCTAAACTTTGTCTTACATGCGTGTAACTACCGTATTTTCCCATGTATTATGCACACCGGTGTATAATGCGCACCCCCCACTTTGAACGTTTATTCCAAGAAAAAAAACATGAACCACAATATAATGCGCACCACTTTTTTAAACTACAAAATCGACGGTGAATGCAAGATGTACCGTTTCCCCCGTCACCAAAATTAACGAAAAGCTAAAGCAGCGGTATATTCAAGAAACAAAACTTAAGTTAGGTACTTGAGTACATAGACCTACATTTCTCATTAAACAAAGGCTAGTACTTACATGTCACAGACTCACACATGCATAAATCAAAACAAAATTATATACCCATACACGTAAATGACTAATAAATAAATGAAAACAAAAATATAGCATATTACATTTGGTTCTCGTGGCTAATGTGAATGCGCGAGATTTCTAAATTTATAATAGTGTCGTATATTTCCGGTTTGCCGGAAATGGCCAAATTAAATCTCATGGAAATTAAAAATAATTACGGTCCAGGTATGGATACTTTTGTAGATTTATTTTGCATTTATTACAACCATCACAAGTAAAAAGTGATTTTTAAGTGGGTTTTGGTGTTTCGTTGTTATTAACTCTGTTAATAACCTGTAACGTACCTTAAACTACCAATCGGCGATTTTTTATGGGTGATCGCTGGACATTTTTAAAATATAGTTTTTCTATTGCTATGTATAGTGCGCACACCCATTTTTAACCTGTATTTTCTGAAAAAAAAAAGTGCGCATAATACATGGGAAAATATGGTACATACATTTACAATGCTTAAACACCTGTTTATGTCTTACATGAGTGTAACTACAGACATTTACCATGTTTAAACACCTGTTTACCTGACATGAGTTAACAGACATTTACAATGCTTAAACACCTGTTTATGTCTTACATGAGTGTAACTACAGACATTTACAATGCTTAAACACCTGTTTGTCTTACATGAGTGTAACTACGTACATTTACAATGCTTAAAGACCTGTTTATGTCTTACGCGCGTGTAACTACATACATTTACAATGCTTAAACACCTGTTTATGTCTTACGCGCGTGTAACTACATACATTTACAATGCTTAAACACCTGTTTATGTCTTACGCGCGTGTAACTACAGACATTTTCAATACTTAAACACCTGTTTATGTCTTACGCGCGTGTAACTACAGACATTTTCAATACTTAAACACCTGTTTATGTCTTACGCGCGTGTAACTACAGACATTTTCAATACTTAAACACCTGTTTATGTCTTACGCGCGTGTAACTACAGACATTTTCAATGCTTAAACACCTGTTTATGTCTTACGTGTCGTGTAACTATATACATTTACAATGCTTAAACACTTTATGTCTGTTTATGTCTTACGTGTGTGTAACTATATACATTTACAATGCTTAAACACCTGTTTATGTCTTACGTGTGTGTAACTATATACATTTACAATGCTTAAACACCTGTTTATGTCTTACGTGTGTGTAACTACAGTACACGAACAAACCATAATTGCGTCTAGACAGCGACTCCGTCCAAGCTAGACGGCGTCTAAACTAGTCGGCAAAATTTTTAAAATTTCCTGTTTAGACGGTTGATCGGCGGTACCTGCAGACACTGAAAACGTGCACGAGCTACTTGATTTGAGCCTCTAAGTTTTTTTTGTGGGTTGTCAATTGCCACTACATGATGTTATGAAGTAAAAAAAAAAAAAAAAAAAAAAATATATATATATATATATATATATTTATTTCACGTGGGTTTTTTTTAAGTCGCGATTGACGTGTTTACAAGGCATTCACACTACATTTAAAATAATAATTAAATAATAGATTTTTATTAACCAATAGCCCTTGTAAATCGTTCAGTGGGAAACGATTACAATAAACAAACAATGAACAGGAGTGTATGGAGAAGGAAGAGTTCTTCGGTTTACTAAGGAAAGAAG